>NW_026291627.1:0-32911 GCF_023091745.1 Budorcas taxicolor | reverse complement strand
GCATAGTAGCAATTCACAATAGCTGGCAGCATATAAAAGCAATTTATAGATAGAAATATAGCACATAAGATTAGATAACACTCAAGTCAATAACAATCAAACATTCTAACACGCAATTCACATAACACAAGATTGACATGCCAAACTAATTCACTTTAAATACATAAGCACTCTAAGTTCACAAAGTCATGCTATAATATTTTCTTTCCACTTAACAATTATACAATAACACTCTAGCATTTTGGACCTTTACCCCACAGATCGAGAAACATATCCCGACTCATGCAAGACTATCATACTCTGATACCACCTAAAGATGTCACGCCCCGACCCGACCCCGCAAAAGGCCAAGCCCGGACCCGACACATGGACGGAGTCTCCTCTATACCGTGGACGATCCGAAAACCCTAAAATCAACATAATACTTGCGAAAGCCATAAAAACAATTAAAACAAGCCGACTTTCTTTTAAGAACATACATCCTCTTATTAACCAACTTTCTAAACCAAAATGCCATGCATACTTTACAAGTATTTATGCCACTAAACAGTTAGCTATTAGCATGCATTTCTTTACTAGTCATAAGAGTATACTTTTACAGCTTTACATTCTTCCAACTTATACAACATAAGACCATAGAGGCCTTAAACTAGGAAATACATACAAGGCTACAAGCCTCAAAATAAAGCGTTATCCAAGCAATATACATATCAAGCAAGACTTGCACAAAATCTGGTAACCAACTACCAGCAAAGCAAAGAAGTGCTATCACGGAAACACCTCCACCTGCTCCTCATCCTCTATTACCTCAATAGGGTCTGCTTCAACTACTCCTGTAAAAATATAGTATAGAAAGGAATGAGCAAAAACTATTGCTCAGCGAGGGCAATTGGTCTCAAGGACGGAGATGAGATGAGTATGCAATGCAATTAGTCAAGCAATTCATACAAATATCATATAGATAGACAATTAAAGCTACCAACAAACAAAACAAACATTTAAGCTATAAACACTCAATCAAAGGATACGATACTCTTTCCACGAGCAACTTTCAATCACAAATTCGATGACGACGCGCCAGCCCAAACTACTTTATAACACCAGTTTGAAATACCCCGGAAGTATCCATCAATCTACGACCCAAATCTCCATGGGAGGCAACCCAAGCGAGAAGAGGGAATAGCAGCGGAGCTAGAGCAACTAACACTGGCAACCCGAGGCTACCCAGAGAGGCCCATCACTCACGCGCGAGACACTATGCAATGCATGACTCGATACATGGCGATAAACAAGCAATAAAGCCATACGTGGGAGAATAACAAAGTAGGTTACTCTCGCACGCAGTAGCAACAGTTGATATGCATTCCAATCAGAATCAATACAAACAAGTATGTCAATCAACCATAAGCATTCTATAGGCATAATATCAAGAAAACACACAAAGTCACAAATCGGCCCCAACTATCAAAACACTACCATTTCCAAACGAGCCACGAGTTCCGGAAACCGACTTCGCCAACCCTCCTAGGTCACCATAAGGCACGTCTAAAGACCTCAAAATCCTACTTAACCCTAGAATTCACGCAAAGTCCCGATTTTTCCCTTTGCTCGTTTGAACTACAATTATATCAACCAAACACCCAACCAATGCCATAATCGCACCAAAAGTGCTTTTATGGCCTCCCGAAACAATGCCAACACGCAAAATGAGAAAATGCCAAACTCAACCTAAACAACCCCGACTTTCACCAAGGCATAATTCTCGTTTTTTCCATTACGTAACCCAAACAAACCATGCATTTAGGCATTCTAGCACACCTAGCACATTTCTACATCAACGGACAGCATAACGGAGCAACTTCATCGTTTCAAGGGTTTACTATTTATAAAACACTATTCAACAACCAATTTAAATTGCAATCTCAACATTTAACCGCAAAAAATGTTAAAAAGCTATAAATACACGTTCTACAATTGCCAAGGAACATTCTAGAAGCATCAAAATGCTTTAAACAACAATCTACGGATAAAATCTAAAAATCATAAAGTAAACATACTTGACATTTAAATGCGCAAATAACATGCTTCCCTCACCTTAGGCACTCCTAGTCGCTAGGAAAACAATGCTGGTTGCCTTGGAAACCACCCTGCACGAGCTCACGCGAAGATTGAACGATTGGAAGTTGAAAGGTTTTTTTTTTCTCTCCAAGCTCTCGGCCTGCTCAAGGTTCTGTTCAGCTTTATTTTTTTTTCATTTTGCTTTGTTTTGGCTTAATTAAGGTGATAGGTTGGTCAAAGTTGGTTAAGCCTTGGTCAATATAGCTTAAGTTGGTCAAATGACTTGTTTTATACATTTTTAGGCTAAAACAACTATGGAAATATTAATTCTAGCTAGCAACAATTAAACTATAAAATTTAAGTCATCTAAATACTAGTTTCACTATTTGCTGAGGACTAGAAACCGTTCTCTAGCTATCGCTCCCTAAATGCAATGCACGTTGCGACATCAAGGAAGTAACAATTAATTCTCAAAGAATTTAAGGAAATATAATTTCCAAAATAATAAACAATAAATTTTCACATTCCGGGCTCGGGTATTACAGAGCCCGGAATGTGGAATTTTCTTGTTTATCTTTCTGAAAATTATATTTTCTTAAATTCTTTAAGATTTAATTGTTACTTCTTTATTGTCACAAAGTGCATTGCATTTCGAGAGCGATAGTTAGAGGGTGTCTTCTAGTCCTCAACAAATAATGAAACTAGTATTTTGGTGTCTTAAATTTTAGATTTTATTTGTTGTTAGCTAGAATTAATTTGGTGATGGTTGTTATAGCTTTAAAATACATAAAAATAGGCAAATTGACAAACTTAAGTTAGTTTGACCAAGGGGTTTGACCATTGACCAAAGCTTGTCACCTTATAAGCTTAAAACATTGCAAAATAAAAAAAAAACAAAGCTGAAAAACAGACCTTGAGTAGGCCGAAACCAAGAGGAAAGAAAGAAAAAACATTTTCAATCTTCAAACTTCAAATTTTCGCGTGAGCTTGCACGGGGTTGTTACTGAGGCATCCAACGTGGTTTTCCTAGCGACTAGGAGTGTCTAAGGTGAGGGATGCACGTTATTTGCACATTTGAATATCATGTATGTCAACTTTATGATTTTTGAGTTTTATTCGTAGTTTGTTGTTTTAATCATTTTGATGCTTAAAGAACATTCTTTGACAATTGTAGAACATGTATTTATAGCTTTTTAACATTTTCTACGGTCGAATATTGAGATTGCAATTTAAATTGTTAGTTGAATAGTAAATTATGAATAGTAAACCCTTGAAAGGTAGAAGTTGCTCCGTTATGCGTTCTGTTGATGTGAAAAGATGCTAGATATTCTAGAATGCCTAAATGCATGATTTGTTTGGATTGTGTAATGGAAAAAATGAGAAAAATGCATTGGTGAAAGTCGGGGTTGTTTAGGTCGAGTTTAGCGTTTTCTCATTTTACGTGATGGCATTGTCTCGGGAGGCCATGGAAGCACTTTTGGTGTGGTTATAGCGTTGGTTGGGTGTTTGGTTAGAGTAGCGGTAGTTCAAACGAGCAAAGGGAAAAATCGGGGCTTCGCGTGAATTCTAGGGTAAAGTAGGGTTTCAGGGTCTTTAGATGTGCCTTATGGTGACCTAGGAGGATTGGTGAAGTCGGTTTCTAGAACTCGTGGCTCGTTTGGAAATAGTAGCATTTTGATAGTTGGGGTCGATTTGTGATTTTGCTTGTTTTCTTAATGTTATGCATATAGAATGTTTAATATGCTTGTTAGAGTTGATTTTGATTGAAATGCTTATTCAACTATTGCTATTGCGTGCGAGAGTAACCTACTTTGTTATTCTCCCACGTGTGGCTTTATTGCTTGATTGCTCGATTCTTGTATTGTATATTGTATTGCATTCATAGAGTCAGGGGCGGAGTGATGGGCTTCTCTGGGAAGCCTCGGGTTGCCAGTGTTGGTTGCTCTAGCTCCGTGTCCTATTCTCTTTCTCGCTTGGGTTGCCTCCCAGGGAGATTTGGGTCGTAGAATTGATGGATACTTCCGGGGTATTCCAAACTGAAGTTATAAGGTGGTTTGGGCTGGCGCGTCGTCATCGAATTCGTGATTGAAAGTTGCTCGTGGAAAGTGAATCGTATCCTTTGATTGAATGTTTATAGCTTTAATGCTTGTCTTGATTTATTGTTGGTTTGTTTGTATCTCTATATGATAATTGAATGAATTGCTTGACTATTTGCATTGCATTCTCCTCTCATCTCCGTCCTTGAGACCAATAACCCTCGCTGAGGAATAGTTTTTTCTCATTCCTTTCTATACTATATTTTACAGGAGTAGTTGAAGCGGACCCTATTGAGGTAATTGAGGAGTAGGAGCAAGTGAAGGTGTTTCCTTGATAGCACTTCTTTGCTTAGCCGGTGGTTGGTTGCCAGACATTTGTGCGGGCCATGCTTAATGTGTTAAATGCTTGGTTGTCGCTTCATTTTGAGGCTTGTAGCCTTGTATGTAGTTCTATTTTGAGGCCTTTATGGTCTTTTGTTGTAAAAGTATGGACGAATATACAAGCATACGTTTCATGCTTGTTTGAGTAATAGCAATGAGATTTCCCAATATCATGCTAAGAATAGCTAGGATTTCCAGCGAGGGCTGCCTCTCTGCTTCCTCTGACCTCCCCCTACTGGCATGGACTCTTTTTAACAACAAAAAACAACAGAGTTCCTTAGAGAGAGTTGTCTCGCGCCCCTAGGTATTCTCTACCTACCCACTTGTGTCGGTTTCGGGTACAGGTACCCGTTTGCTTATAGTCCTTCGAGCTTTTCCTGGGAGTATGACATGGGTTACTTCAGCGCCGTAGCGCCTGGTACTCGAACCAAAGGATTGTGAAGTTGTAAAGATACACTCTTATGACTAGTAAAGAATTGCATACTAATGGTTAACTGTTTAGTGGCATAAATACTTGTGTAATATGCATGACATTTTTGGTTTGCAAAGTTGTTAATGAGAAGATGTATGTTTTAAAAGAAAGTTGGCTTGTTTCAAATGTTTATTATGGAATTCGCAAGTAATATATTGATTGTAGGGTTTTAGGATCGTCCACAGTACAGAGAAGACTCCGTCCGTGTGTCGGGTCCGAGCTTGGCCTTTTGCGAGGTCGGGTCGGGGCGTGACATTTGCCCTGTTGCCAAAGACTCTAGTGTTCAACACACAAGTATAGTTTAAGACCTTCAATACCACAGAGGGAAGTGCTACAGTTAACTAGGTTCTGATACTACTAAGGGTTCAGTGAGGAGCGGGAGGCGGAGGACATGGCTAAAAGCTATATAAGGATAGACGGAAGGAAGATGTAAGTTTTCGAGAGAAAGAAAGATGTGTTGCAATCCCAATCTAACTCTAATTCTAATAAGCTTTGAGAGAAAGAAAGATGTGTTTCAATTCAAATATAACTCTAATTCTAATAAGCTTTTGAGAGAAAGAGAGATGTGTTTCAATCCAAAGCTGACTCTGCCCCTTTAGTCAGGGGTTCTTCATTATTTATAGGCAAACCATTACAAAGCCAATAATACAAGCGGAATCTTCACTAATCCTGACAAAGACTAAAGAAGCTTCCTTTAATAAAGAAAAAACTGAAACGACATAAAGAGATTCCTAATAATTCACAACAAGACAAACTTGACATGACTAAAGCAACTTTAATAAAGGAGATTCTTCTTTAATAAAGATGACTTGACAAAAAGGAAATCTGAAGTGACAAAAGCAACTTGTCACATCCCATTATTACAACATGACAAACTTATTCACATGACACAACATCTTGGTGGGGACTACCCGGGATTCACGGGTTCTGTCTGTAAATCACCATCTGTCATTATTGAGATCGATTTCATCCCACCAGTCTTGATTGTTTTGGCTCAGTTCTCCCTCCCCACGAGTCATAGTCAGACCCAAGGTTTGCAATAGAATAGCCATCTTCTTGGGAGAAATTCTGGAAGGCGAGGAGATGCTCATGAAAAGTGGGGCTATCAGGGAAGCGAACGTGCCAAAATTCTGTGGGATTAGAAACATCTAGACCATGAGCTCTAGCAGTAGCTCACTTGACGGTAAGGCATTGTTCCCAAGAAATGAAATATTCCCAAGGCTCTTGTCGTAGGTGGAAATGGTTGATTGGAATGATGGTTGGCAGAATAGCACAATTCCAAACATCTGTGAGGCGAATGATGAAAACTAGCTGGTGCTAAATAACTTGACCGATGATGAGTGTTGGAGGATTAAATGACTGGAACACCTGTGAGAATAGCTTGACAAAGCGAGACTGCGGGAACACACGAATATGTCTATGAATGAGTTATGGATCAAAAAGAACTGCCATAGGATAATAATTAAGCCAATACCAAGGATACAAGAATTGCATCTTTGAAAAGTCATAATTATTGAAATCAAGAACTGTATCCCATGGTTTTTCATATTGGAAACTATCACAAACAACGTTGCAAACATAAATGATAGAGGATAGCAGATCAATAACTCTTTTGAGCTTGATCTCAATGAATTCTTCAAAGAAATCAGTGATCTAGCTGCGTGCGAACGCTCATAAGATCTTGAGTTTGAGCTTTTCAGGAAGGGCTTTGAGAAACTGTGCCTGTTGATCTGGACTTAAATCATAAAATGTTTGGGACTGTGCATTAGTGGGATCT
This sequence comes from Budorcas taxicolor, assembly GCF_023091745.1. Classification (NCBI taxonomy): domain Eukaryota; kingdom Metazoa; phylum Chordata; class Mammalia; order Artiodactyla; family Bovidae; genus Budorcas; species Budorcas taxicolor. Next base: position 26,187 of record NW_026291627.1, on the reverse strand, counting down.
GGATTTGAGCTGGAATTGCCTGGAATAAGACCCGGAACAAGGGAAGATGGAAGTGTGCGACCATCTGGATTTACCATACATACAGCTTTCTCAGATGGTGGTGTGCGAGAGAGAAAATCAGCAACGATATTCTCTTTGCCTGGATGTGTCGCATTGTCCAGTTGAATTGGGAAATCCATTATGTCCATCGGATAAGTTGTGGATCCAGGATATCATTCCGCTTTCTTTTGAGAACTCCCTAAAATCCTTTAAAATCTGTTTCAATAATGAAAGGATTCTGAGCAAGATAAAACTTGAATTTTTTGATTCTCTGAATGAATGCAAGAACTTCTCTTTTGAAAGAGGGATAATTGCATTGTGCTAGTGTGAAAGATCCTGATTTGTAACTACAGACTTGTTTGTGTCCATTGTCTTCTTCAATGAGAACTGCTGCCCAAAAATCAAGGGAAGCATCAGTCTGTAAAATGAGTTGTCTTGGACCTGGAATATTGAGAGGAGGAATTGCCTTGCATGGCTCCTTTAGCTTCTGAACTACAATTGTGGCTTTTGGAGACCAATTTCCAATGTTGGATTTTCTGAGGTACTTGGAAATCTGGCTGGTGTAGTTGGCCAATGCTGGGACATGGGATGAAGCATAATTGATGAGGCCAAGGAACTACTGGATCTGTGAAACAGTTTTGAGTTCATCAGGAAAGTCGAGGACTTTGGTTGATATGTGGTCCTGTAACAGAATGTATCCTTCTCTAATATGCAAACCAAGAAAATCAATAGCATTTAAAACAATATTCATCTTGGATTCAACAAGAACTAATCCATGCTGGTATGTTAGTCCCTGAAATTGTTGAAGATCCTGGTGGTGTTCTTCAACTGTGTTACTGAAAACTAATACATCATCAATGTAGACAATACAGTGTTGTGCGAGTGGCCTGTAAACATCATCCATTATGTGTTGGAACTTGGATGGTGCATTCTTGAGACCGAATGGCAAGACATTCCATTCATAATTGTCACGCCCCAACTCGACCCCTCCTACAATCAGTCAGGACACAACGGAATTTCGGCAATATAACGACAGTAATTTGGACACTGAGGCTCTAAACCAACCTCTATAGAACATCATACATCAACTTCACAAACCATACAACAAACAACTCCTCAATAAAATAACAACATACATCATAACCATATTATACAATAAACATTCCTCGTTATATGCCTCCGTTCCAACATAATACATTAATCCTTAATATACAATACAAAAACACATTGAGCCAATCTAGCAACCTAATCATAAACAAAAGAAAAGCTACTAAGACAACATTAACTAATTCATTAAGTTATCAACATCTTATACATTATAAACTACAAAGCAGATAAAAGTCTACTAAGTTAATTTACAAGATAATAAAACATGTACGACATCATGGATAAGACTCTGGAACATAGGACTCATCCACGTAAGGCACGTTTTCCACATTCTCCTCTTCAGGAGGCACGTACCCGTAATCCTGCAAAAGTACACCTGTATGCATGCAATAATAGAGAGTGAGCTTATATAAAATAAGCCCAGCGAGGATCCGATAGATCTCGAGCAAGGTCTACTAAACTCCTTGGAATAATCCTTTGAGTCAGTAAACACACAATAACAATAATATTATCATCACTTAACTATATAACCATTCAATAAAGGATACTCTAGTTGGTGTAGCTCCAAATGCCATCACGATCTTAACCATTCTTCTTGTAACTCCCCATTACACATGCACCCGAGGTACCTCACTAGCCCCTCCCTCCATGACACCTCCGTCATGCGAGCTGGGGGTAGTCTCTAGTAGTCATGCCGTTTTCAACCACACAGCCCAACGCTGCCTAAGAGGTGGCACACACATACCAAGACTCCATAACAATCATCAATAATCAATCAATCATCAATCAATATCTGGGAGATCAGCAACAAAAGTGCCCGATTCCCGTACTCAATAATAATCAATATAACATCAATATTTAATTAAACAACAAGCAACTAAGTTAGATGACAAAGTAGGCTATCTAACCGAACATGCATTAAACACACAATCAAACCCTAGTTTACCCATCATCAACTCATAATTCAATCACTCAAAAACCACACCTAATCAACTAAGGCTCAATTCAACAATTTAAAGAAAGATAACCTAAACTTCAATAAGTCATATCTTACATTCTACTAATCCAAACAACTCCAAATCAGTTTCAAACACTCACCCATTCAATCAACTACATTAGCCCCCTCGGAAACCAACCAAAACACATCCAAATCATGCCCAATAACCCTAAAACCCTAAGATGTCATGGCTGAAATTTCTGGATTTTGGCACGAACATCACAATCAAAAATTTGGCATTACAACGGCGCTACCACGTAATTAACAAACTTTTAGAAATTGACGGCAATCGATTCCAATCAACACAACTCAATTTAATCAACTTTGAACAAATTAATCAAATTTAAATACCCGAAAAATAAAAATTATGCTACAACCGATAAAAACTCGTAGTATTACAGCTAAATGATCCCTAGAATGCAAGGAGCAATAATCTAACATCAGATTAACATTCTAACGGTTCAATAATCATTTATATGCATAAACACAAAATATGAGTTTTGAGATCTAGAATTTTTATCTCACCTTTGATGTGTTTTGATGCAAGAAATGTGAAGAATGGATGCCAAACAAGTGAAATCAAGCTTTGAATCACTCAATTCGGCTTTGAAATGCAAAATCTACGAGAAAAATGCTTTGAAAATGCCTTCATCTTTCTCCTCCAAGGAGCCACGGTTTTGTGTGTGTTTTTGGAGTGTTTTTGTGCTTTGTGAGTGTGTGTTGGTGATATAAGCTTGTTGGTCAACCATTTAAATGATAGTCAAAGTTGAAACTTAGCATTTTTTTGTGTTTTCTTGACTTTAAATGCATTTTCTTGATCACCAAAGTTCAAAACAATTATTCAACACTCAAGATAGTTCAAGTAGATTATTTTTAGGTGACAAGAAGTTTTACAATCAAACAATTCTACCCGAGTCAGCTTATAACTCGATTTTTGCAAAAGAAAGTGAAAAGTCATATTATTTATTTTCAAATGTCTTTTGAATGCACAATTAATCTAAAATAATTTAATACCACATATAAATACAATTATATTAATATATACTATCAATGAAAGTCAATGCAAGAATCAGGTTTAGAAGAAATTACTATTTGGCTCAAAAATGCTACTTTTCGCCCGAAAAGTCTATTAAATTACTATTCCGTTTCATAATCAATTTTTTTTTTATCAAACATGGGTCTATTAATAATATAGAACTAGGTTTTAAGACGTTTAAAACACCCTTGTAAAAATTTTAGTGGACAGGTGTTCAAAATACTATTCATAAAAATCGTCGATAAAATTTCTGATGCCGTTTTTGATAAAAATTTCATGAATGCACACTTAGCATGTATTAGGGGTATTAATCACATATTTAACACATTCTAATTCATATAGCAGATAAACAGGTCAATTCACGCAAAACGAGGTAAAGACATGCAAATCGAGATAAAGACGAAAACTGGGGTTTCACATTCTCCCCTCTTTAAAATAATTGCGTCCGCGCAATTCTCGAACTGACAGACAATTAAATCTCAATCATTACACTTAACAATACTTCTCTTAGTTTCTATTTATCTCTTAGGGTGACACCTAACCAAAGACCTCAAAAGAACAGGCTTTGTTGACTGCAAGTTAATGATCATAATTCCAAGACAATCTTCAATTCATAATTCTCTCCTACCTAATATCATATTGCATATGAAAGAAATCGCAACTCCAAAGTCTTAGCATGACACCACTAACTATCAATCATCCCCTACTACACAAAAGAGCTCTATGAACACCCCGAGGGTTTAAAAACTCATTCACGATAACATGAATGATTATTGATCAAGGAAATATCTCAAAAGTGACATTTGTCAGAATATGGCTCTTATGAAATTTACAAGGAAATACGAATATGAAAAATCATATTCGAGCCAACAATCAAGTGAACAGGAGGTCAAACAGGTTACAGAATCAAGAGGTTAATAGTTTAATAAGGAAGCATGATAACTAAGATAAGAAATGTCTCAGCACCTATCAGTTAAATAAGTACGAACAAAGGATGATGACGAGTCAAAATAGTGCTGAGTATGTTGAACAAAAATTCCTGAACAAGTAGATATTTCAATTCTCAATGATTGTTCAAGGAACCAACAAGTAAGTTGTACTTGAGGCGAAATGAAATTAAGAAATAAAAGATGATTAATTCAATAGAAAACATGAGTGGCAAGAGTATCTCAGCACGCAATACCAAAGAAGTACGAATAAGAAATTATAAAAATAGGACAGTGCCGAGTACTTTGAGTGAGCAATTACAAGCAAAGTAATAGCTCATAATTTAATAATAAAATAATAGGATTAACAAAGATCAACAAGAATGACAATGATGTACTTAGGTAAGGAGTACATCAAACAAGTTAAATCGAATAAGTAAAATGGTATACCAAAGGTGAAATTACTTCCAAATAAATAGTAATAGAATGAAATGAAATATTGAAACCAATGGCTGGAGATATAAAATGAAATATAGAAGTCTCAAACCTTAACTCCAATAAGCGACATTGCTATAAGAAGCAAATATGAATGTTAAGAATAGAAGCAATGTCAAATGAGTATAGGATCCATTAATGCAATAAGCAAAACTTTCAAGAAATAATTGATATGCTAGAAAAGTGTAACTCTCTCTCAAATAAGTGAGAATAGTGTAAAAGATAATAATAAGACCAATAGAATTATGGAGTACAAGAAGGGTGTCCCACTTACACACTTAAACACCAACAAGTCAAATCCTACAATTTATCTCTTACCAAAACAAGACACTAAGGAGATCTAGAGAACCTAAGGAGTCATAACAATCACCAAACAAGATAAGTCACTCCAAAATTTATATTCCGTACCAGACCAATCACTAAACAAGATAAATCACTTATTACCCAACAAGATTAACTAATGAAGACTCCAAAATCTGATAACACAATACAGATTCATACTAACCCATAATAACATAAGAGAATCCCCAATCAACAATTTAGAAAGTCACACCACCTAGAACTCAAAAGCTTGATATAGGCAAGTAAATGTTCAGTCACCAAAATGCATTCTTATTTCCTCAAATAATTCTATCTTCCAACAATTACATCTTCGAATAAAGTAACTTTAGTAAGGAATTACTCCAATTGTCTCCAAGGTTTAAAGATCAAAACTCCAAAATATCCATTAATAATATAGCAATCCCAAATAGTAGAAATATTCACATGTTATACCACACTTCATTCCATTCACAAATATACATCACTAATTCCTCAAATAAATTCATTCTAAAATAACCTCAAGAAAGTATAATCTGAGTTGAGACTCCAAAAGTGTCTAATCACAACCTCACAGAAACCTCAACTTATGATTCATCTCCAAGTAATAATAAGTTAAACATGGCAAGAAAAGTAATTATAATCATCAAGATACATTGCTATTTTCCTCGAACAACTTCATTCTCGCTAAAGGAACACCAAGATCAATCCACTAAGCCGAAACTAAAATCCATAAACATAACAATTAAAATCTAACTAATAAACTTCTAGAATAATAATAATTCAAAATCATGGCCTACCACTATTTTCGAAAACTCTTGCAGTCATCCTTACTTCACCTAAAAGAATCACCCACAGTTATAGAATATATACAATGTGAAACCCCACTTTTCTGCTTTAACTTGATTTACGTGCTTTGTCTCATTTTGCGTGCATATGACCTGTTTATGTGCTATAGGGCCTAGAATGTTATAATTTTGATATCAATACTCCTAATACTTGCTAAATGTGCATTCATGAAATTTTCATAAAAAACGGAGTCAGAAATTTTATCGTCGATTTTCAGTGAATAGTGTTTTCGAAACACGTCCGCTAAAATTTTGAAACTGGTCTTTTTAACCCTTGTAGACCTAGTCCACGGACTTTAATAGACCTGTGTTTGATGAAAACGGTTTTAAAATCGGCTTAGGAATTTATTAGGGTTTTTACACCGACTTTTGCGAAAATCGAGTTTTAAGCCGACTCGTGTGGAATTGTTTGATTGTGAAACTTCTTGTCACCTAAAAATAATCTACTTGAGCTATTTTGGGTGTTGAATAAATGTTTTGAACTTTGGTGATCAATAAAATGCATTTAAAGTCAAGAAAACACTAAAAATAATTAGTTTCCACTTTGACTTTCTTTTATTTATTTGACCTTTGCTTAATATATGATCAACACACATTAAAAACAAAGCAAAACACCACCAAAAACACACACAAAACCGTGGCTCCTTGGAGGAGAAAGATAAAGGCATTTTCAAAGCATTTTTCTCACAGATTTTGCGTTTCAAAGCCGAATTGAGTGATTCAAAGCTTGAAATTGATTGTTTGGCATCCATTCTACACATTTCTTGCATCAAAACACATCAAAGGTGAGAGAAAAATTCTAGATCTCAAAACTTGTCTTTTGCATTTTTGCGTATAAATGAAGATTGAACCGTTAGAATTGTAATCTGATGTTAGATTATTGCTCCTTGCATGCTAGGGATCATTTAGTGGTAATACTACGAGTTTCTGTAGGATGTAGCATAATTTTTATTTTTCGGGTATTAAATTTTGATTAAATTGTTCAATGTTGAATTAATTGAGTTGTGATGATCGGAAATCGATTGCCGTCGATTTCTAAATACTTGATAATTACGTGTTAGCGCTGTTGTAATGCCGAATTTTTGATTACATTGCTCGTGGGAAAGTCCGGAAAATCCAGCCAAGATATCCTAGGGTTTTAGGGTTATCGGGCATGATTTGGAGGTGTTATGGTGGATTTTCGAGAGGGCTAATGTAGTTGGTTGAATGGGTGAGTGTTTGAAACTAATTTGGAGTTTGTTTGGATTAGTAGAATGTAAGATATGATTAATTGAAGTTTAGGTTGTCTTTCTTTAAAATGTTAGATTGAGCCTTAGTTGATTGGGTGTGGGTTGAGTGATTGAATTGTTAGTTGTTGATGGGTAAATTAGAGTTTGATTGTGTGTTTAATGCATGTTCGGTTAGATGGCCTACTTTGTCATCTAATTTAGTTGTTTGTTGTTTAATTAAAATATTGATGTTATATTGATTGATTATTGAGTACGGAAATCGGGCACTTTTGTTGCTGATCTCCCCGATTATTGATTGATGATTGATTGATGATTGATGATTATGGAGTCTTGGTATGTGTGTGCCACCTCTCGGGCAGCGTTGGGCTGTCGGGTTGATAACGGCATGACTGCCATAGGCTACCCCCAGCTCGCATGACGGAGGTGTCATGGAGGGAGGGGCTAGTGAGGTACCTCGGGTGCGTGAGTAATGGGGAGTTATAAGAAGAATGGTTGAGATCGTGATGGCGTTTGGAGCTACACCAACTAGAGAGAGTATCCTTTATTGAATGGTCATATAGTTATGTGATGATAGTGTTATTGATGTTATTGTGTGTTTACTGACTCAAAGGATTATTCCAAGGAGTTTAGTAGACCTTGCTCGAGATCTATCGGGTCCTCACTGGGCTTATTTATATAAGCTCACTCTCTATTATTGCATGCATACAGGTGTACTTTTACAGGATTACGGGTACGTGCCTCCTGAAGAGGAGAATGTGGAAAACGTGCCTTACGTGGATGAGTCCTATGTTCTAGAGTCTTATCCTTGGTGTTGTATTGTTTTACTATCGTGTATATTAACTTAGTAGACTTTTATATGCTTTGTAGTTCATTATGTAAAAGATGTTGAAAAGATAACGAATTAGTTGATGCAATCTTAGTAGTCTTTATTTTGTCTATGATTAGGTTGCTAGGTAGGCTATAATCTATTTTGGAAGTGTATGTTATATAGTAAATGTATTATGTTGGAACGGAGGCGCATAACTATGAATGAGTTGATGAAAGAATGTTTAATGTATGAAATAGTTGCGTTGTATGTTGTTGATTTGATTGTGGAGTTGGTTGGTGATTTGTGGAGTTTGATGTATGTTGTTATTAAGGGTTGGTTTAAAGCCCTGATGTTCATGTTACTGTCATTATGCTGCCGAAATTCCGTTGCGTCCTGACTGATTGTAAGAGGGGTCGAGTTGGGGCGTGACATACAATTACATCACATGAAAACAGGTACAACGTAATGCATGATTATCATATAATTTAACATTATCACATAACACACAATTCAGCATATAAGAAGCCAACATCACATAAACAGGTTATATCACAGAAGTAAGTTATAAACAATTAAAGTCACATAAGCAACAAACTTCACATAAGGCACTTTGATCACATAAAACACAATTGTCACATAATACACATTAATCACATAATGCACATTAATCACATAATGCACATTAATTACAACACATTGTGTACATATAGCACGTTATCACATAAAACATATTGACCATATTAGTTCACTTAACACACAAGGCATACTGGTCACATAGAAAGTTAGACACATAAGTAAATTAATCACATAAACATAATAACATATGTTTCACTTTTCTTTCACTTAATACATACTTGCATGCTTAGACACTACCCACATTCCGAGGATACCCCGGCTGACAGCTAATCAAGCTCTGATACCACTTAAATGTCACGCCCCAACTCGACCCCTCCTACAATCAGTCAGGATGCAACAGAATTTCGGCAGTATAACGACAGTAATTTGGACACTGAGGCTCTAAACCAACCTCTATAGAACATCATACATCAACTTCACAAACCATACAACAAACAACTCCTCAATAAAATAACAACATACATCATAACCATATTATACAATAAACAGTCCTCGTTATATGCCTCCGCTCCAACATAATACATTAACCCTTAATATACAATACAAAAACACATTGAGCCAATCTAGCAACCTAATCATAAACAAAAGAAAAGCTCCTAAGACAACATCAACTAATTCATTAACTTATCAACATCTTATACATTATAAACTACGAAGCAGATAAAAGTCTACTAAGTTAATTTACAAGATAATAAAACATGTACAACATCATGGATAAGACACTAGAACATATGACTCATCTACGTAAGGCACGTTTTCCACATTCTCCTCTTCAGGAGGCACGTACCCGTAATCCTGCAAAAGTACACCTGTATGCATGCAATAATAGAGAGTGAACTTATATAAAATAAGCCCAGTGAGGATCCGATAGATCTCGAGCAAGGTCTACTAAACTCCTTGGAATAATCCTTTGAGTCAGTAAACACACAATAATAATAATATTATCATCACTTAACTATATAACCATTCAATAAATGATACTCTAGTTGCTGTAGCTCCAAACGCCATCACGATCTCAACCATTCTTCTTGTAACTCCCCATTACACATGCACCCGAGGTACCTCACTAGCCCCTCCCTCCATGACACCTCCATCATACGAGCTGCGGGTAGTCTCTGGCAGTCATGCCGTTTTCAACCCGACAGCCCAACACTACTCGAGAGGTGGCACACACATACCAAGACTCCATAACAATCATCAATAATCAATCAATAATCTGGGAGATCAGCAACAAAAGTGCCCGATTCCCGTACTCAATAATAATCAATATAACATCAATATAACATCAATATTTAATTAAACAACAAACAACTAAGTTAGATGACAAAGTAGGCCATCTAACCGAACATGCATTAAACACACAATCAAACCCTAGTTTACCTATCATCAACTCACAATTCAATCACTCATACCACACCTAATCAACTAAGGTTCAATTCAACAATTTAAAGAAAGATAACCTAAACTTCAATAAGTCATATCTTACATTCTACTAATCCAAACAACTCCAAATCAGTTTCAAACACTCACCCATTCAATCAACTACATTAGCCCCCTCGGAAACCAACCAAAACACATCCAAATCATGCCCAATAACCCTAAAACCCTAAGATGTCATGGCTGAAATTTTCAGATTTTGGCACAAACATCACAATCAAAAATTCGGCATTACAACGGCGCTACCACGTAATTAACAAACTTTTAGAAATCGACGGCAATCAATTCCAATCAAAAGAACTCAATTTAATCAACTTTGAACAAATTAATCAAATTTAAATACCCGAAAAATAAAAATTATGCTACAACCGATAAAAACTCATAGTATTACAGCTAAATGATCCTTAGCATGCAAGGAGCAATAATCTAACATCAGATTAACATTCTAACGGTTCAATAATCATTTATACGCATAAACACAAAATATGAGTTTTGAGATCTAGAATTTTTCTCTCACCTTTGATATGTTTTGATGCAAGAAATGTGTAGAATGGATGCCAAACAAGTGAAATCAAGATTTGAATCACTCAATTCGGCTTTGAAATGCAAAATCTATGAGAAAAATGCTTTGAAAATGCCTTCATCTTTCTCCTTCAAGGAGCCACAGTTTTGTGTGTGTTTTTGGAGTGTTTTTGTGCTTTGTGAGTGTGTGTTGGTGATATGAGCTTGTTGGTCAACCATTTAAATGATAGTCAAAGTTGAAACTTGGCATTTTTTTGTGTTTTCTTGACTTTAAATGCATTTTCTTGATCACCAAAGTTCAAAACAATTATTCAACACTCAAGATAGTTGAAGTAGATTACTTTAGGTGACAATAAGTTTTACAATCAAACAATTCTACCCGAGTCGGCTTATAACTCGATTTTTGCAAAAGAAGGTGAAAAGTCATATTATTTATTTTCAGATGTCTTTTGAATGCATAATTAATCTAAAATAATTTAATACCACATATAAATACATTTATATTAATATATTTAACACATTCTAATTCATATAGCACATAAATAGGTCAATTCATGCAAAATGAGGTAAAGACACGTAAATCGAGATAAAGACGAAAACTGGGGTTTAACAATAATGACCATGTGGAACAACAAAGCAGTTTTGAATCTATTAGCTTTAGTAATACCAATCTGCCAAATCCAAATTTATATGAAATTTGGAGAAGAATTTGGTTTTGGATGGCTTCTAAAGGAGTTATTTATTTCTTGGAAGAGGGTATCTAATATCCTTCAATTGATCATTGAGTTGGCGATAATCCATCACCAATCCTTTCTTTCCTCAGACTTGTTCAAATCTTTTGTTGACATAGAAAGCATAACTTGCCCACGGAGATCTAGATGGTCGGATGAGACCTTGCTCAATGAGTAGTGTTTGAATTTCAGCTTGACAAAGATCTACATCTTTTGGCATTCCTGGATGAGAAGCGGTTTAGTGTGGCATTTGCCAATTTTCTCTGTAAGGTAGAGAGACGAAGTGCTTCTCTCTTTCCAAAAACTTGTTTGGAAGATCACCGCAACAGGAAATGAGGAGGTTTTTTATCTTCAGCAAATTCATTATCTTGAATGGGTGAAACCTGTGAGGGTAATTCATGTAAGGATACCCAAGGGGTATACTGATTGTGTAGGAACTGGAAACCATCTTTCTGAAATGAGAATGGAGCAAGTAAGGTGAGGAAATCCATTCCTAAGAAAATGTCTTCACAGCATTGATCATACAGGTAAAAGTTGTGTTGTACTGAGACATCTGGGGATAAGTGTATGGGAATGGTCATGGAATGTGCTTCACTTGGAAATCCACTACCAGAAGCAGTGGTAAAGGTTGCTCTAGAGGAAATCCAAAATTCAGGAGGAAGACACTTGGATTTCATCATGGAAATACATGAACCTGTATCTACAAGTGCAATAACAGTGATAGGAACATATCCGGGAGGGTTTACAACAAGCTTTATGTATGGCTTATAGATCTGTCCTGGGGTAAAGGTAGCTTGGGAAGTGGTGAGATTGGTTGTTTAGTGGTTTTGTGTATTTTGGCTATAAAGAGGTTTGGTTCAGAATAAGAAGAATCGGATTCTGAGGTGAGATCTGAGGATGAGGCTATACCATGGTTAAAGACGGCTTGATCTGGTACGGAAGTCCATGTGTATAGCTGGTCATCAAAGTTTTGAGTTGAAATGAATTGAACAGGCTTTATTGGTAGCTTCTTGGACTTCTTGAGGTAACAATCTTTTGCAAAATGTCATTTCTTTCCACAAAGAAAACATTTAGTGGAAGAAGAGGGTTTTGATATTTTCTTTACAAATCTGAACTTCTTGAAAGGTTTTCTGGACTTATGAAACCTTTTCTGATGTTTGTTCTTCTTGTATTTTTGACAAGAACATGGAGCGTAGCTGTGAGTGTGACAGCTAAACTTTTTGAAATCCTTTTTGCAAAAAGTATCCATTGTTTTCTGCTCGTTGCCTTTGAGGAGTTTGCCAAGTTGTTTAGACTCGTACTAATCTTGAATGAGCTTTCTTGCCATCTGGTACAAGTGAGCGAGACTCACCTGTCTTAGATCTGCAATATTGGCTTGTTTGAACTTTGTTTCGAGCAATTCAGGAAGTAGTTGTGGCATGTTAAAGACATATGCCTTCTTGATGGTTTATGTATTTTTTCCGAAGGTGAAATACAGAGTTTCCTGTCTGAGATAATATTCTCCAAGTTTTGCAATGTCACAACATTTGTTGAGTAAGAACTCCTTTTCTTCTTTCTCATTTCCTTGGGCTGTTTGTCTTATGAAAATGGTTCATAGACATCTTAGGAATATCTTGATAGGATCAGCATCTGTCAGGATGATCTATCTTTCTTCTTCTGACAGCATTCTTGTCCACCAACTGCTGAGTGATCCTATAAAAGCAGCAACAAGACGGTTAATGATATCTCTTATCTCAAGAGTAGGATTTCGGAGAGATTCTTCATTTATCCATGCATCCATTTTCTCAAGATATTTGAGTCTGTCTTCAAGAGGAATGGCATCAATGTTCTAGAATTGCTTGTGATCTGGAGCATATGGGATGGAAACTTTTCCTTCAATATTCTGTTGTCTCTGAGGTTACTGTTGTGGAACCTGTGGGACTTGTGCTTGTGGCTGCTGTTGGTTCCGGTGCTCACCAGTTTGGGAGGTTTTTCCTTTGTCACTGGTTGTTTCTGAATCATTAGGGATTTGTTTGTACAGGGTTATGTGTACGTGTTCTTGTGGTGTCCGTGTAGAACGGAGTGACAGGGGTTTGCATAAGAACTAGTCCTTTGTATGGTGGAATCGTCAGAGAGGATGAATCCTTTTTAAATGGATCAAAGGAATCAAAGTACGAAATAATAGAAGATATTTCACTGGGACCTTCTTTCTCATCTTCATCACCCCACTCAATTGGGATAATTTTCTCTTTGGAGAGATAATGAGGAGGTGGTGTGAGATCAACCCAATAGGATTTTTTGCAATTACCACTTGGTATCCATACTGCATGATCTGGCTTTGGGTTGTGCTTCCAAGGATGATAGGACTGCTTCTTTGACTTAGCTGGCTTTCTGAGTTTTTCAGCGAGTCGTTCTCTTTTTCTCTTGAACTCGTCAGTATCAAGATAATGCTTCTCTGAAGAAGATTTCTGAATGTTGATCATGTTGATGCTGTTCCAAGAATGAACTTGTCCGGAAGGGTTCTGAACTGGAGCTACCTTCTGAAGCTTTGATGGATTCTTCTGGTGGTATGTGTGATTCTTGTGGATAGCCTTGTGGAGGTCATTATACTGGTCATAACAACCTTGTCTGAGGTGATCATGGGCTTGTTTTGTCCATGCAACATGTTCTTGAGATCTGACCATATTTTTGAATGCAGCTTTCTAAGCTTTTGCATTCATGTTGCTCCAATTTATTGCTGACTCAATTGGTCGGACATCTTCTGGCCTGGTTTTGGTAACCTGCCATTTACCAACATAAGCATTGGTTGTTTCTCCCGTGCAATAAATGGCTTCTAGAAAAGTTGATAGAACCAACAAATCTAGAAGATCTAGATCTGGCCGCTTTGGGTTTTCTGACACCGTGTGACAGTACTGAGAGCGTCCATCAAGTGACATTTTTCACAGATGGTTGGGCTGGTTGGGATTGTGTTGGAAAGGAAATGGAAACACGACCTGGTTCGAGAGGATTATGAAAATTGCTTGGCGAATCATGGATGATTGGTTGGTAATGGCTTCTTTCATATCATTTTTCCATTGAGGAGGGGAAAGTGATTTTATGTTTGGTGTAGATCTTTGGTTGGGTAACATTACTAATCACCTAACACGTGGACTCGAGGTTTACAAATTGTGGTCCATGAAAAGAGATGGGTTTGGACTTTATAAGTCATGGAATGATGGAGTGCAACAACAGTTTCAATTGGTTCAAATCAGCTCCATAAAGTTGGATTAGGACCTAATGGTTTGAGAGAGGGTAGGACGGAAAAGGTCAAGGTGAAGTTTGGTTCAACCTGGATAAGGACATGGCCATTGTGAATGTAAGACCCCATATTTTGCCTAACCTCAATTTGGTATTTTGCCTTGTTTTGCGTGCTTTGACCTATTTATGTGTTATATGAGTCAGAATGTGTTAAAAATGTGATTTATATTCCTAATACATGCTATATGTGCGTTCATGAAATTTTCATAAAAAACGGAATCAAAAATTTTATCGCCGGTTTTAGTGAATAGTATTTTGAACACCTTCTCCGCTAAAATTTTACAGGGGTGTTTTTAAACATTTTAAAACCTAGTCCTCCTATATTAATAGACCCGTGTTTGATTAAAACAGATTAGGAATCGGTTTGGAATTTTAAAGGTTTTTACACTTTCTTTTGCAAGAAAATGAGTTTTAAGCCGACACAGGTGAAAATGTTTAATGTAAAACTCTTTGTAACCTTAAATATATTGTCTAGAATTAATTTAGGAGTCAATTTAATAATTGAGCAAGAAATAGTTAAAAAATGAATTAAAAGACTAGAAATAATTAAAAGACTAAATAAAACTACTTTGACATTATTTTAATTTGTTTGACCTTTGCTTAATATGCATCAACAGACACTTGCAAAGCACAAAAACACCATCACACACACACACATGCCGAGAGCCATTAGAGAGAAAAAGAGAAAGAAACTCAAGGTTTTTCAAAGATGATTTTTCAATATAACTTGCAATTAAAGGCCAATCTCGTCAACCAAGGCTTGATTCCACCTCTTGAGCATCCATTGAGCATCTTTGTAGCTTCAAAACACATCAAAGGTGAGAGAAAAATTCTAGATATCAAAATGTCATTTTTATGTTTTTGCGTATAATTGCATTTTGAACCACTCAGAAAGTTGAATTTATGTTATATTATTGCTCAGTGTATGCTAAGGATCGTTTATATGCTTTTATATAAGATTTGAACCGTTGTAGCAAGAATTTTTATTTTCAGGTATTAAAAGTTGAGTTATTAGCTATTTGGTTATTATTTTGAGTTGTAGTAGTTGGAATCAATTGTTGTCGATTTGTAAAAGTTTGTAAAATATCGGGTAGTGTCGTTGTAATGCCGAAATTTTGATTGAGATGTTGGTACAAAAATTCAGTAATTTCAGCCTAGTTACATTCAGGTTTTTAGGGCTGTTGGGTTTGATTTGGATGTATTTTGGTTGGTTTCCGAGGGGCTAATATAGTTGATTCAGTGAGTGAGTGATAGGAACTGGTTTGGAGTTGTTTGGATTAGTAGAATGTAAGTTATGATTATTAGAAGTTTAGGTTGCCTTTCTTTAAAATGTTGTTATATGCCTTTAGATGATCGGGTGATGTTTGAGTGATTGAATTGTGAGTTGTTGATGGTTAGATGAGGGTTTGGTTGTGTGTCTAATGCATGTTAAGTTGGGTGACCTACTTTGTCATCTAACTTAGTGTTTAGTAGTAATTGATTATTGATGTTGTGTTGTTGTATGATATTAATTGATTGATGCATTATTGATTATTGATTATTGATTATTGAATATTGATTATTGATGAACCGGGACATAGTCAATGGAAAAGGTTGTCCTCCTGTGATTGATTGTTTATTTTTATTGCTGAGTCTTGGTATGCGTGTGCCACATCTCGGGCGGTATCGGACCGTCGGGTTGAAAACAGCATGGCTACCAGAGGCTACCCTCATCTCGCATGGGCGGAGATGCCATGGAGGGCTGGGCTAGTGAGGTACCTCGGGTGTGTGTGTCATGAGGGTGATAAGAAGTTGGTTGAGATCGTGATGGCGTTTGAAGCTACATCAACTAGAGTATCCTTTATTGATTAGTCATTATAGTTATGTGTTTATATTGTTATTGATGTTTATTGTGTGTTTACTACTCAAAGGATCATTTCCAAAGAGTATAGTAAATACTGTTAGGGATCTATCGGATCCTCACTGGCTTGTTTTTATAAGCTCACTCTCAATTATTGCATGCATGCAGGTGTTACTGATTCTGACTATGGGTACGGCCTCTTGAAGAGGGAAATGTGCCGTATATGGATGAGTCTATATGTGCAGGAGTCATTGCCATGAGATTATCTTAGTTGGTGTAAAACAATGTTTTGTATAACTATTTTGATTTGTATGTATGAGCCTATGTACTAAGTTGGAGCGGAGGCGTATACTATGACTGGATTGTTGAAGGAATAATTATGGTATACTATGGTTATGTTGTATGTTGTCAATTTTAATTGAGGAGTTGATTGTTGAATGATTTGTGGAGTTAGTTGTATGACATGCTTAGGAGGTTGGTTTAGAGCATTAGTGTCTTAATTACTGTCGTTATACTAACGAAATTCCGTTGCGTCCTGATTGATTGTAGGTGGGATCGAGTTGGGCGTGACAATAAGTGGTATCAGAGCACATGTTAGGTGTCAGCCAGGGTATTCTCGGATGAGGGTAATGGTCTTAGCATGAAAGTATGTATGAGACTGAAAGAAAAGTGAACTATGTGTTAATATGATTAAATGATTAAGTGATTATGTGATTTAGTTCTTATGTGATTATGTGATCAATTTGTTTATGTGATTGATACTTAAGTGATTTATGTGTTATGTGAATTGTTATTTTTTTGCTAATAATTGTCTATAGCCTATCTATGTGCTATAACCTGTGCTAACTCTTTGATTAGTAGAATGACTGGTAGACCAAGAACGAGAGTAGGCCCAAAGCAGTGACGAGGTTCCGAGTAATGTGGCACCGGGCCGAGAAAGAGGTGATGATCATTTTGAATCAGCCATGGATAGGATTGCAGAGGTTATAGTCAGTCAGGCACAGTTGTTAGCAGGGCAGCTGCCCAAGCTCAGACTTTGCAGGCACAGTTAATGAATGTACAGGGTAGATACCACAGACGTGGTACACTGAAGGAGTTCTTGGGGTACTATCACTGAGGTTTCAGGGGGAACCAGATGATCGGAAAGTCGAGGCATGGATTAGTAAAGTGGATAAAATATTGACCCTATGGATTATACTGATAAAAGAAAGGTTACCTTCGCCGTTATTTGTTGTGATGAGGCAGAGGAGTGGTGGCGCACGGTGACATCTAGTTGGGAGACCTAGGGATTCCCGTATGTCTGGGATACCTTTCTGAGAGCTTTCCAGGCGAAGTATGTCTCGAGGATTTACGGGTGAGAGGAGAGAGGCTAAGTTTCTGTCTCTAGTTTATGGGGATGCTTCAGTGGCTCATATGAGGCCACATTTACTAGATTATCCAGTATGCACCAGAGTTTGTGGCTAAGAGGAGTGTAATACCCGAGCCCAGAATGTGATTTTCTTGTTTATCTTTCTGAAAATATATTTTCTTAGATTCTTTGAGATTTAATTGTTACTTCTTTATTGTCGCAAAGTGCATTGCATACCAAGAGCGATAGTTAGAGAGTGGTTTCTAGTCTCAGTAAATAGTGAAAACTAGTAATTAGTGTTTTAATTTTAGTGTTTTAGTGGTTGTTAGCTAGAATTAAAATTTTATTAGTTATTTTAGCTTTAAAAATGCATAAAATAGGCTAAATTGACCAACTTAAGTTAGTTGACCAAGGGCTTGACCTTTTGACCAAGGCTTGTCATCTTTTTAAGCTTATAATACATTGCAAAATAAAAGAAAAAACAAGCTGAAAATAGAAGGTGCAAGCCGAAACCAAGAGAGGAAAAAAAAAACATTTCAACTTTCAAAACATCAAATTTTTCGCGTGAGCTTGTGCGGGGTAGTTTCCGAGTCATCCAGCGTGGTTTTCCTAGCAACTAGAAGTGTCTAAGGTGAGAGAAGCACGTTTATTTGCGCATTTGAATGTTATATGTATCAACTTTAAATTTTGGGTTTTATCCGAGTTTGTGATTTTAATCGTTTTGATACTTAGAGAATGTTCCTTGGCAATTGTAGAACATGTATTTATAGCTTTTTAGCATTTTATGCGGTTGAATATCCAAATTGCAATTTAAATTGATAATTGAATAGTAAATTGTGAATAGTAAACCCTCGTTCGATAAGTTGCTCCGTTTTGCGTTCTGTGATGTGAAAGATGCAGATATGCTAGAATGCCTAATCCATGATTTGTTTAGATTGTGTAATGGAAAAATGAGAAAAAATGCCTTGTGAAGTTGGGGTCGCTTAGGTCGAGTTTAGAGTTTTCTCATTTTGCGTGATGGCATTGTCTCGGGAGGCCATGGAAGCACTTTTGGTGAGGTTATGGAGTTGGTTGGGTGTTTGGTTAGGGTAGCGGTAGTTCAAATGAGCAAAGGGAAAAATCAGGGCTTTGCGTGAATTCTAGGGTAAGTAGGGTTTCGGGGTCTTTAGACGTGTGTCACGCCCCGACCCAACCCCCAAGCTAAAGGTTAAGTCCGGACCCGACACACGGATAGAGTCTCTCCTGTACCGTGGACATTCTGAAAACCAGTAAACACTCAATAAGGTAACTACATGGTAAATAAACTTTTCATGGCTATATATTTAAAGATTCAAGGCCATCCGAGCCTTGAAGCAAATAACAGTTCCAAAACCACACAAGCATGCAAGAACTTTGTTTACAACATAGTCTAGTAGCCATGACATCTAGGATAACAATAAAACAGTACTTAGAAGATAACACATTCTACATTAAGCCATTCACTCCCAAGCATGCAAAGTGAATAAAAGCAGAAACATAAGTTATTACAAGACATAGGCTTCCAACTCTACACCACATCTAATATCCTTCAACTTTACACAACAAGCATATACATAGCCCTAGGCCACAAAATAGACATAAGATAAACAGTGAGCCTTCCACATAGCAGCATGAATTTAAACCACCTCAAGCTATTAGGCACAACAACTAAGGTAAAGGATCAGTCTGAACTTCCTCCTCCTCACTAACTCAACAAGCTGGGGATCACCCACATCGTCTCCTGAAACATATATCGAGGTATGAGCAACACTGTTGCCCAGTGAAGGATATAGTCTCGGGCGTGCAATGCAACAGATAATACAGTTATACAACAATAACACTTAGACAATTAAAGAACAATGATAACTCAAATAACCACACATTTAAAGGATACATTTCACATAACCCCTATACACCAATCTTCACTGTCTTCATTCACGATCCACGAACCACGATCACGATCCGATAAGCCGGCATAATCCCCAAACACTCCAGTGGGTGTACTCCGAATGTACCCCGATAATCCTACGACCCAACATCCCCTGGCAATCTCCGAACAGGGCGAATGAGGGACTAGGGCACGGAGTTTGAATATCCACCGCAAGCCCTCTGCCGCCCAGCCGATATCAACACATCCACCCCTGACACTATGGTTGCGCAACCACTTTGCAATGCACTTGCGCAACCACTATGCAATGCACTTTAAAATGGCAAGTTAATAGCAATAATATAAGCATTAACACATAAGAGGATCAACAAAGTAGGTTGACCTCGAAGCAGTTAGAATAAAAGCAATTATATAAGCTAATAAGAAATTTACAAAGGAACATATACAAGATAAGCATAGAATCATACCAAAAGCACCAAATCAACTTGAAACCACATATAAACACTCAAGAAGTCATGCCATGTGTCACGCCCCAACTCGACCCCACCTACAATCAGTCAGGACGCAACGGAATTTCGGCAGTATAATGACAGTAAATAGATTACCGAGGCTCTAAACCAACCTCGTTAATAACATTAAACATCCAATTCCATAACCATACAAACAACAACTCCTCAACAGCATAACAACACACAACATAACTGTAATATACAATAATCAGTCTTCATTATCTGCCTCCGTTCCAACATAACATACAATACCTCAACCTTATCATACATTTCAAAATAAGTTGAGATCCATCTAACAACTTAACCATAGACAAAAGAAAGTCACTAAGTTAACATCATTTGGATCATCATCCTTTCAACATCTATTACAATAAGAACCATAAAGCATATAAAAGTCTATTAAGCTAATATACATGACATTAAACAACATAGAATCATGGATAAAACTCAGGGGACATATGACTCATCCACGAAAGGCACATTTTCCTCCTCAGGAGGCACGTACCCGTAATTCGGCTATGCAACACCTGTAAGCATGCAATAATAGAGAGTGAGCTTATATAAATAAGCCTCTGAGGATCCGATAGATCTCGAGCAAGGTCTACTAAACTCCTTGGAATAATCCTTTGAGTCAGTAAACACACAATAACATAAATAATACTATCATCACATAACTATATAACCAATCAATAAAGGATACTCTATTTGGTGTAGCTCCAAATGCCATCACGATCTCAACCGTTCTTCTTGTAACTCCCCATTACTCACGTACCCGAGGTACCTCACTAGCCCCTCCCTCCATGACACCTCCATCATGCGAGCTGGGGGTAGCCTATGGCAGTCATGCCGTTATCAACTCGACAGCCCAACGCTGCCCGAGAGGTGGCACACACATACCAAGACTCCATAATCATCATCAATCATCAATCAATCATCAATTATACATCATTGATAGCATCAATAATCATTTAAACAACAATAACTTAGTTATATGACAAAGTAGGCCATCTAATCGGACATGCATTATAGACACAATTAAACCCTAATTACTCATCAACAACTCACTATTCAACACTCAAACACAACCCAATCATCTAAAGGCATCGTTCAAGAATTAAAGAATGACAACCTAAACTTCAAAAATTCATAACTTATATTCTACTAACCCAAACATTGCCAAATCAGTTTCTATCACTCACCCATTCAACCTACTACATTAGCCCTCACGGAAATCCACCATAACACCTTCAAATCATGCCGATAACCCTAAAACCCTAGAATGTCTTGGCTGGATTTTTCGGATTTTCCCACGAGCAATGTAATAAAAAATTCGGCATTACAACAGCACTAACACGAAATTATCAAGTATTTAGAAATCAACGGCAATCGATTTCGAGCAACGCAACTCAATTAAATCAACTTTGAACAATTTAATCTAAATTAAATACCCAGAAAATAAAAATTATGCTATATCTGACAGAAACTCGTAGTATTAGCATAAAACGATCCTAGCATGCAAGGAGCAATAATCTATCATCAGATTACAATTCTAATGGTTCAATCTTCATTTATACGCAAAAATGCAAAAGACAAGTTTTGAGATCTAGAATTTTTCTCTCACCTTTGATGCGATAAAAGCCTATGCGTGAAGTGCGTGCCCAACAAGCAGAATCCAAGTCGGTGCGAAGTTTTACGGACAAAAACCAAGCTTTTCTAAGAAAAATTGATTGAAAAACCTTGAAAATTCTCTTTCTTTTCTCCTTCTTTCTCTCGACCTTGTGTGTGCAAATGGAGTGTGTTTTGTGCTTTTCTTAGTGTGTGTTGATGACTATATGCAATAAAAGGCTTGGTCAAATAATTAAAATGCAAAGTCAAAGTAGTATTTAGTCCTTTAAATCATTTTCCTGTCTTTTAAATGCATTTTAGCTATCTCCTTGCTCAAAACAAAAATGCAACTCCTAAGATAGCTCAAGTAGATTACTTTTAGGTGACAAGAAGTTTTAAAATCAAACAATTCTACCCGAGTCGGCTTAAAACTTGATTTTTGCAAAAGTCGGTGTAAAAACCCTAATAAATTTTCTAAGCCGATTTGAAATCCGTTTTCATCAATCACAGGTCTATTAAAGTCCGTGGACTAGGTCTAGAAGGGTTAAAAGACCAGTTTCAAAATTTTAGCGGACGTGCGTTCCAAAATACTATTCACTAAAAGACGACGATAAAATTTCTGATCCCGTTTTTGATGAAAATTTCATGAATGCACATTTAGCACATATTAGGAGTATTGACATCAAAATTATAACTTTCTAGGTCCTATAGCACATAAACAGGTCATATGCACGCAAAATGAGGTATAGCACGTAAAACGAGATAAGCAGAAAAGTGGGGTTTCACACCATGGGTTTAGAAGTGTGAGTCAACCGAAATTGCACCTAAACCCCTTTGTTTTCAAACTATTTCTCTTCCAAACCAAGGTTAATGATTCCATTTTTGAGGAAAACTCTCCAACCTTCTAACTAACCCTCAAGGAACCCTCTCAACCCTCTAACTCATTCAAACGCTCGCGATTATCCGAAAGCCCCAAATTCCCTCTTATGGCTTTAAACTACACCTACCTCAATCGGGCTTCAGACAAGGGCTATCAAAGCTTCTATAGCACCTTAGGTAGCCTAAGAATACTAGAAGTGAAGCCCGAATCCACCCGGATTCGCATTAACCCCGAAAGCCCTTTGATAAAGTCGACTATTTTACGTTTTATTCGATTTTAGGACAATGCAAGTGCACGGGGCTATTAGACTACCTTCACTAGCACCTAAGGCATCTATTAGAAGCATTGAATCAAGTTAAAACGGCGTGATTTCACAAAACCCTAGAATTTCCATCACTATTCACTCCTACGAATTAACTATCAATTTCTACCATTTAAAACATTAACAATAGCATAAATGTGGTCTCTACTACATGTACACAACATATATAAGCTTATTTGAGCCTTGCAATAGCATTTAACATCATTTTCAATAAATTAAGAAAATAGCAAACTATTTAGAAATGCAAAAATAAGCCGTGAAATCCTCACCAATACGCGTAGGAGCTCTTAGGAGGCTTGCACACACCCTAAACTACTTGCTCCTTGCTTGGCTAGGCTTGGATTGAAGAGTTGATGATGAAAATTTTCCTCCCAAGTGCAAGATGGGCTGTCGGGTTCTGCTATGTTTTTTCAGCTTTTATTTTTTTTTCTTTTGCATTTTATGAGCTTAATGACTATATATTGACTAAGCTAGGATAGGGTCTTGTTTGGGTGCTTAAGTGGTCTAATATAATGCGCTTAGTAAGCTTAAAACGAGCCTCAAGTGAAGGATGTGAGCTAGCTAATTAAATCTCTAAGTTAGTTACGTAATACTATTCATTCAACTACAAAAATCATTTTCTAAATGAGCTCTCCTATCGCCTGTAGCTTTAATTGCACATTTTTCCACTACTTTAACAATTAATATGATTTAATAAAATGCTAATTAACTAATAGAATGTAGTTTAAAAACAGAGTGAATAGTAGTCACAGAAGTCAGTTAGTAAAGCATAGAAGTAAATGCGCAAACAAGGAATGCAACAGTAATTGAATGCATGGATAAATCTTGGGCATCACACGTGCCTTATGGTGACCTAGGAGGATTGATAAAGTCGGTTTCCAAAACTCATGGCTCGCTTGAAAGTAGTAGCATTTGGAAAGTCGGGGTCGTTTTGTGATTTTGTTTATTTCCTTAATGTTATGCCTATAGAACGTTTAATATTGCTTGTTGTGCTTGTTAGAGTTGTTTCTGAATGAAATGTTTAACAGTTGTTGCTATTGCCGTGCGAGAGTAACCTACTTTGTTATTCTCCCACGTGTGGCTTTATTGCTCGGTTGCTCGATTGTTGCATTGTATATTGTATTGCATTCATAGAGTCAGGGGCGGTGTGATGAGCCTCTCTGGGTAGCCTCGGGTTGCCAGTGTTGGTTGCTCTAGCTCCGTGTCCTATTCCCTTTCTCGCTTGGGTTGCCTCCCAGGGAGATTTGGGTCGTAGAATTGATGGATACTTCCATGGTATTCCAAGCTGAAGTTATAAGGTAGTTTGGGCCGGCGCGTCGTCATTGAATTCGTGATTGAAAGTTGCTCGTGGAAAGTGATCGTATCGTTTGAATGAGTGTTTATAGTTTTATTGCTTGTCTTGTTTTATTGTTGGCTTTGTTTGTATCTTTATATGATAATTGAATGAATTGCTTGACTGTTTGCATTGCATTCTTCTCTCATCTCCGTCCTTGAGACCAATAACCCTCGCTGAGCAATAGTTTTTGCTTATTCCTTTCTATACCATATTTTTATAAGAGTAGTTGAAGCTGATCCTATTGACGTAATTGAGGAGGAGGAACAAGTGGAGGTGTTTCTTGATAGCACTTCTTTACTTAGCTGGTGGTTGGTTGCCAGACTTTTTTGCGGGCCATGCTTGATGTGTTTAATGCTTGGTTGACGCTTCATTTTGAGGCTTGTAGCCTCTGTATGTAGTTTCTATTTTGAGACCTTTATGGTCTTATGTTGTAAAAGTTGAAAGAAGGTGAAGTTGTAAAGATATACTCTTATGACTAGTAAAGAATTGCATACTAATGGTTTAACTGTTTAGTGCATGAATACTTGTGTAGTATGCATGACATTTTTGGTTCGCAAAGTTGTTAATGAGAAGATGTATATTTCTAAAAGAAAGTTGTCTTGATTCAAATGTTTAATATGGCTTTCGCAAGTATTATGTTGAATGTAGGGTTTTCGGATCGTCCACGGTACAGAGGAGACTCCGTCCGCGTGTCGAGTCCGGGCTTGCCTTTTGCGGGGTCGGGTCGGGGCGTGACAAGGAGCGCAAGACTCGTAGGTTTATGTTGGGGTTGAGGCCTGAGATTCAGGATGCGATGGCCCTGAATCAGTATGATATACTTACTAAGGCCTTTGATGCAGCTTCTAGGTTAGAGAAGAGAAAGGGGGAACAGATCGGACCTAGTCAGCCTAGCAAGAGGCCCTTTCAGCTGTAGGGTCAGCAGGGTATGTATAGACCTTCGGTATAGCAGGGTGGTTATAGGCCTGCAGTGCAGCAGGGTTCTTTCAGACCTCAAGGCCAGCAGGGCTACTATCGGCCTCAATTTCAGCAGGGGTCTTATCAGGCTCAGCCCAGTTTAGGCCGACCTAGTCTCAGGGTCCATATAGGCCTAATGTTGTGAGACCTCAGCAGTAGGCTGGTACAGCTGCTTTCTCGGGTTCTGGTTCTTCTAGGGGCAGTGGCAGTGTTTCATTACCGCCAGTGTAATTACTGCAAGCGTCAGGGGCCATGTGGAGGCCGACTGCAAGGCGAAGGCAGGAATGTGTTTGGGTTGCAGCAGCAATCAGTATAGGTGAAGGATTGCTATAGATATCGAGGAACTAAGGGTCGGGCAGCGACCCAGGGGTTATCAGGGTCGACCTACTGGTGGTATACCTCAGCAGCAGTAGGTTCAGGCTCGGCCTACGCAGTTGATTTGGAGGAGATGCCTGAGGAGACTACAGTGTGGAAGGTAACTTCCTTATACTTGATCAACTTGTTAAAGTGCTGATTGATTCTGGTGCTACGGCATTCTTTCATTACTTCTGCTTGTGTGCAACGTGTTAATATGCAACCTGCAAGACTGCCTTATGTGGTTGAGATAGTACCTCTTTGACTGATAAGTATGTGACTGGCTTAGTATGTGAGGATTGTAAAATACATGTTAAGGGGTATAATTTTCCTTTTGGACCTTATCTATTTCCTATCCGGAGGTATGATGTTATCTTGAGTATGGATTGGCTTTCTAAGTATGATTCCAGTTAAACTATAGAACGAAGGTAGTACGGTTTTGGTTGCCAGATCAGCCAATGGTAGAGGTAGCAGGGAACCGGGGTGCTAAGACGAGTTTTGTTATCTCAGCAACTAAAGCCGTTAAGTTGGTGAGTAAGGGGTGTTCGGGTTATCTAGCTTATTTGATCAACAAGCCATCTGATAAGCTAAAGTTGGAGGAAGTTCCTATTATTCGGGAGATATCTCAATGTATTTCCGAGAAGTTGCCAGGGTTGCCGCCAGAGAGAGATGTGGAGTTTGTGATCAATCTTATTCCCCGGTACTCAACCTATTTCTAAATCAGCGTA
>NW_026291626.1:0-32933 GCF_023091745.1 Budorcas taxicolor | reverse complement strand
GATAAGTTCACTTCACGTAGAGGCTGGGCCAGGAAACCGAGGTCGTGGGGATTGGGACCAGGTCTCCAACGCTCTGGTGCCCATAACTTTTGATTTGTTGGGCATTACGCGGCGCACAACATACCGTTGGAAAGCTCTCCGAGAGCTCCACGACAAGTGCAGCGAGCCAGCACAACCACATCTATTTTTGGAGACCAAAATCAAATGTTTTCATCAGTTTTGGGATACTTTTCTTCTTTTGCGCTGTTTTTCTGTCACAGATCGTACGTCGTGAGTCATGAAAAGGACGACAACCTAATCCATCATATGTCTATTATCCAATCCCATGGCACCTTGGGTGAGACAACTTTGTTTCATGTAGAAGTTGGGCCCGCAAACCAAGGGCGTGGGGCTTTAGACCAGGTCTCCGTCGCTCCGGTGCCCATAACTTTTCATCCGTAAGGAGTTACGCGGTGCACAGCATACCGTTGGAAAGCTCTACGAGAGCTCTAAGTCTAGTGCAGCAAGCCTACTCGGCGGGGCTATTTTCAGAGCCCAAAATCGAATGTTTTCATCAGTTTCGGGACACTTTTCTTCTTTTACGTTGTTTTTTTATCCCGGATCGTACGTCGTGAGCCACAAAAAGGACGACAACCTAATCCATCACATTTATATTATCGAAACCCATGACATCGTGGGAAAGACAACTTCGCTTCATGTAGAGGCTGGGCTCGTAAACCGAGGGCGTGGGGCCTGGGACCAGGTCTCCATCGCTTCGGTGCCCATAACTTTTGATCCGTAAGGAGTTACGCGGCGCATAGCATACTGTTGGAAAGCACTCCAAGAGCTCTACAACTAGGTCAGCTAGCTTGCTCGACTGCACCTATTTTGAGAGCCCAAAATTGAACGTTTTCATCAGTTTCGGGACACTTTTCTTCTTTTGCGCTGTGTTTCTGCCCCGGATCGTACGTCGTCAGCCGGAAAAAGGATGACAACCTAATCCATCACATTTCTATTAACGAATCCCATGGCATCTTGGGCAAGACAACTTCACTTCACATTGAGGCTGGGCTCGCAAATCGAGGTCGTGGGGCTTGGAACCAGGTCTCTGTAGCTCCGGTGCACATAACTTTTGATCCATAAGGAGTTACGCGGTACACAGCATACCGTTGGAAAGCTCTCCGAGTGCTCCACTACGTGTGCTGCAAGCCAGCTCAGCTGCACCTATTTTTGGAGCCCAAAATCGAACATTTTCATTAGTTTCGAGACACCTTTCTTCTTATGCGCTGTTTTTCTGTCGCGGATCGTATGTCGCGAGCTGTGAAAAGGACGACAACCTAATCCATCACATTTCTATTATCGAATCCCACGGCACCTTGGGCAAGACAACCTCACTTCATGTAGAGGTTGGGCCCGCAAACCGAGGTCGTGGGGCTTAGGACCAAGTCTCCGTCGCTTCAATGCACATAATTTTTGATCCATAAAGAGTTACGCGGTACACAGTATATCGTTGGAAAGCTCTCCAAGAACTCCACGATGGGTGCAGCAAGCTAACTTTGCTGCGTCTATTTTTGGAGCCCAAAATTTAACATTTTCATCAGTTTCGAGACACTTTTCTTCTTTTACGCAGTTTTTTCGTCCCGGATCGTACGTTGTGAGCCGCAAAAAGGACGATAACCTAATCCATCACATTTCTATTATCGAATCCCACGGCACCTTGGGCTAGGCTCGCAAACTGAGAGCGTGGGGCTTAGGACCAGATCTCCGTCGCTTTGGTGCCCATAACTTTTGATTTGTAAGGCGTTACGTGGCGCACAGCATACCGTTGGAAAGCTCTCCGAGAGCTCTAGAACGGGTGCTACAAGCCTGCTCGACTGCACCTATTTTTGGATACCAAAATCGAATGTTTTTATCAATTTTCGGACGTTTTTCTTCTTTTGCGCTATTTTTCTATCCCGGATCGTACGTCGTCAGCCGTGAAAAGGACAACAACCTAATCCATCACATTTCTGTTATTGAATCTCATGGCACCTTGGGCATGACAACTTCACTTCACGTAGAGGTTGGTCCCACAAACCAAAGGTTTGGGGCTTGTGACCAGGTCTATGTTGCTCCGGTGCCTATAACTTTTGATCCGTAAGGAGTTACGCGGCGCACAGCATACCGTTGGAAAGCTCTCTGAGAGCTCTACGATGGGTGCTGCAAGCCTACACGGATGCACTTGTTTTTGGAGCCCACAATCGAACGTTTTCATCTATTTCGGGACACTTTTCTTCTCATGCGCTATTTTTCCATCCTGGATTGTACGTTGTCAGACGCGAAAATGACGACAACCTAATCCATCACATTTCTATTACCAAATCCCACGGTACCTTTGGCATGACAACTTCACATCAAGTAGAGGCTGGGCCTGCAAATTGTGGGCGTGGGGCTTGGGGCCAGGTCTCCGTCGCTCCAGTGCCCATTACTTTTGATCCATAAGGAGTTACGCGCTGCACAGCATACAGTTGGAAAGCTCTCCGAGAGGTCTACAATGGGTCGAGCAAGCTAGCATAGCTGCGCCTATTTTTGGAATCGAACATTTTCATCAGTTTCGGTACACTTTTCTTCTTTTTCGCTGTTTTTTCGTTCCGGATCATACGTCATGAGTCGTGAAAAGGACGACAACCTAATCCATCACATTTCTATTATCGAATCCCACGGTACCTTGGGAAAGACAACTTCGCTTCATGTAGAGGATGGGCCCGTAAACCGAGGGTGTGGGGCTCGGGACCAGGTCTCTGTCGCTCTGGTACTAATAACTTTTGATCCGTAAGGAGTTACGCTGCGCATAGCATACTGTTGGAAAGCTCTTCGAGAGCTCTATGACAGGCGCAGCAAGCATACCAGCAAGCTATGCTTGCTGCGCCTGTTTTTGGAGCCCAAAGTCGAATGTTTTCATCAGTTTTAGGACACTTTTCTTCTTTTGCGCTGCTTTTCCGTCCCAGATCGTACTACGTGAGCCACAAAAAAGACGACAACCTAATCCATCACATTTATATTATCGAATCCCATGGCACCTTGGGCAAGACAACTTCGCTTCAAGTAGAGGATGGGCCCGCAAACCGAGGGCGTGGGGCTTGGGACCAGGTCTCCATCGCTCTGGTGCCCATAACTTTTGATCCATAAAGAGTTACGTGGCGCACAACATACCGTTGGAAAGCTCTCGGAGAGCTCTACGATGAGTGCAGCAAGCCTGCTCGGCTGTGCCTATTTTTGGAGGCCAAAATCGAATGTTTTCATCAGTTTCGAGACACATTTCTTCTTTTGTGCTATTTTTTCGTACCGGATCGTACGTCGTCAGCCGCGAAAATGACGAGAACCTAATCCATCACATTTCTATTACCGAATCCCACAGTACCTTGGGCATGACAACTTCACATCACGTAGAGGTTGGGCCCGCAAACCGAGGGCGTAGGGCTTGGGACTAGGTCTCCGTCGCTTCGATGCCCATAACTTTTGATTCGTAAAGAGTTACGCGGCGCACAGCATACCGTTGGAAAGCTATCCAAAATCTCTACGACGTGTCCAGCAAGCCTGGAAGGCTGTGCCTATTTTCGGAGACCAAAATCGAACGTTTTCATCAGTTTCGAGACACTTTCCTTCTTTTGCGCTGTTTTTCCGTCCTGGATCCTATGTCATGAGCCGCGAAAGGGACGACAACCTAATCCATCACATTTCTATTATCGAATCCCACGGCACCTTGGGCAAGACAACTTCGCTTCACATAGAGGCTGGGTCCGTAAACCGAGGGCGTGGGGCTTGGGACCAGGTCTCCGTCGCTTTAGTGCCCATAACATTTGATCAATTAGGTGTTACGCGACACACAACATATCGTTGGAAAGCTCTCTGAGAGCTCTATGACGGGTGTAGGAAGCCTACTCGGCTATGCCTATTTTCGGAGGCCAAAATCGAACATTTTCATCAGTTTCGGGATACTTTTCTTCTTTTGCGCTGTGTTTCCATCATGGATCGTACGTCGTCAGCCGAGAAAAGGACGACAACCTAATCCATCACATTTCTATTTTCGAATCCCACAGCACCTTGGGTAAGACAACTTCACTTCAAGTAGAGGCTGGGCCCGCAAACCGAGGGCGTGGGGCTTGGGACCAGGTCTCCGTCGCTCTGGTGCCCATAACTTTTGATCCGTTACGCGTTACGCGGCGCACAGCGTACCGTTGGAAAGCTCTCCGAGAGCTCCAAGACGTGTGCAGCAAGCCAACACAACTGTACCTATTTTTGGAGCCCAAAATTGAATGTTTTCATCAGTATTGGGACACTTTTGTTCTTCTGCGCTATTTTTCCATCCCGGATCGTACGTCGTGAGACACGAAAAGGACGACGACCTAATCCATCATATGTCTATTATCGAATCCCACGACACCTTGGGCAAGACAACTTTGTTTCACGTAGAGGCTGGGCCCGCAAACCGAGGGCGTAGGGCTTTAGACTAGGTCTCCATCGCTCCGATGCCCATAACTTTTGATCCGTAAGGATTTACGTGGTGCACAACATACCGATGGAAAGCTCTCTGAGAGTTCTACGTCGAGTGAAGTGAGCCTACTTGGCCGCGCTGTTTTCAGAGCCCAAAATTGAACATTTTCATCAGTTTCGGGATATTTTATTCTTTTGCGTTTTTTTTTTGTCCCGGATTGTACGTCGTGAACCACGAAAAGGACGACAACCTAATCCATCACATTTATATTATCGAAACCCACGATACCATGGGCAAGACAACTTCACTTCATGTAGAGGCTGGGCCCGTAAACCGTGGGCGTGGGGCTTGGGACCAGGTCTCCGTCGCTTCGGTGCCCATAACTTTTGATCTGTAAGGAGTTACGCAGCGCACAGTATACCGTTGAAAGCACTCCAAGAGCTCTACGACCAGGGCAGCTAGCCTGCTTGGCTGTTCCTATTTTCGCAGTCCAAAATCAAACATTTTCATCAGTTTTGGGACACTTTTCTTCTTTTGCGCTGTGTTTCCGTCCTGAATCATACGTCATCAGCCGGGAAAAGGACGACAACCTAATCCATCACATTTCTATTATCGAATCCCATGGCACCTTGGGCAAGACAACTTCACTTCACGTTGAGGTTGGGCCTGCAAACCGAGGTCGTAGGGCTTGGAACCAGGTCTCCGTCGCTCCGGTGCATATAACTTTTGATCCATAAGGAGTTACGTGGTACATAGCATACCGTTGGAAAGCTCTCCGAGAGTTCTACGACGAGTGCAGCAAGCTAGCATAGCTGCGCCTATTTTTGGAGCCCAAAATCGAACATTTTCATTAGTTTCAAGACATTTTTCTTTTTTTGCACTATTTTTTCATCCCGGATCGTATGTCGTGAGCCATGAAAAGGATGACAACCTAATCCATCAAATTTCTATTATCGAATCCCACGGTACCTTGGGGAAGATAACCTCACTTCACGTAGAGGCTAAGCCCGCAAACCGAGGTCGTGGGGCTTGGGACCAAGTCTCCGTCGCTCCGGTGCACATAACTTTTGATCCATAAGGAGTTACGCGGTACACAGTATACCGTTGGAAAGCTCTCCAAGAGCTCTACGATGGGTGCAGCAAGCCAGCCTAGCTGCGCCTATTTTTGGAGCCCAAAATTGAACATTTTTATCAGTTTCAAGACACTTTTCTTCTTTTGCACTATTTTTCCATCCCGGATCGTAAGTCGTGAGCCGCGAAAAGGATGACAACCTAATCCACCACATTTCTATTATCGAATCCCACGACACCTTGGGCAAGACAACTTCACTTCATGTGGAGGCTAGGCCCGTAAACCGAGGGCGTGGGACTTAGGTCCAGGTCTCCATCGCTCTAGTGCCCATAACTTTTGTTTCGTTAGGCGTTACGCGGAGCACAACATACCGTTGGAAAGCTCTCCGAGAGCTGTACGACGGGTGCAAGAAGCCTGCTCGGCTGTGCCTGTTTTCGGAGACCAAATTGAATGTTTTCAACAGTTTCAGGACATTTTTCTTCTTTTTTGCTGTGTTTTCGTCCCGGATCGTACGTCGTCAGCTGAGAAAAAACAACAACCTAATCCATCACATTTCTAATATTGAATCCCATGGCACCTTGGGCAAGACAATTTCACTTCACGTAGAGGCTGGGCCAGCAAACCGAGGTCATAGGGCTTGGGACCAAGTCTCCGTCGCTCAGGTGCACATAACTTTTGATCCATAAGGAGTTACGCGGTACACATCATACCGTTGGAAAGCTCTCCAAAAGGTCTACGATGGGTGTAGCAAGCCAGCTTTGCTGCACCTATTTTTGGAGCCCAAAATTGAACATTTTCATCAATTTCGAGACACTTTTCTTCTTTTGCGTTGTTTTTTTGTCTCGGATCGTACGTCGTGAGCTGCGAAAAGGACGACAACCTAATCCATCACATTTCTATTATCGAATCCCACGGCACCTTGGGCAAGACAACTTCACTTCATGTGGAGGCTGGGCCCGAAAACCGAGGGCGTAGGACTTAGGACCAGGTCTTCGTCGCTTTAGTGCCCATAACTTTTGATTCGTAAGGCGTTAGATGGTGCACAACATACCGTTGGAAAGCTCTCCGAGAGCTTTACAACGGGTGTTGCAAGCCTGCTCGGCTGTGCCTATTTTCGGAGTCCAAAATCGAATGTTTTCATCAATTTCGGGACACTTTTCTTCTTTTGCGCTATTTTTTCAACCCGGATCGTACGTCGTCAGCCGGGAAAATGACGACAACCTAATCCATCATATTTCTATTATCGAATCCCACGGCACCTTAGGCATGACAACTTCACTTCACGTAGAGGCTGGTCCCGCAAACCGAGGGTTTGGGGCTTTTTGACCAGGTCTACGTTGCTCCGGTACCCATAACCTTTGATCCGTAAGGAGTTACGTGGCGCACAACATACCGTTGGAAAGCTCTCTGAGAGCTCTACGACAGGTGCTGCAAGCCTACTCGGTTGCGCTTGTTTTCGGGGCCCACAATCGAACGTTTTCATCTATTTCGGGATACTTTTCTTCTCTTATGCTATTTTTTCGTCCCAGATCATACGTTGTCAGCCGCGAAAAGGACGACAACCTAATCCATCACATTTTTATTACTGAATCCCATGGTACCTTTGGCATGACAACTTCACATCACGTAATGGCTAGGCCCGCAAACCGTGGGCGTGGGGCTCGGGACTGGGTCTCCGTCGCTCCGGTGCCCATAACTTTTGATCCATAAGGAGTTACGCCGCACACAGCATACCATTGGAAAGCTCTCCAAGAGCTTTACAACGGGTCGAGCAAGCTAGCTTAGCTACACCTATTTTTGTAGCCAAAAATTGAATGTTTTCATATGTTTTGGGACACTTTTCTTATTTTGCGTTGTTTTTCCATCCCGGATCGTACGTCATGAGTCGCGAAAAGGACGACAACCTAATCCATCACATTTCTATTATCGAATCCCATGACACCTTGGGCAAGACAACTTCGCTTTACGTAGAGGCTAGGCCCGCAAACCGAGGGCGTGGGGCTTGGGACCAGGTCTTCGTCTCTCTGGTGCCCATAACTTTTGATCCGTTAGTCATTACGCGACGCACAACATACCATTGGAAAGCTCTCCGAGAGCTCCACGATGGGTGTAGGAAGCCTGCTCGGCTACGCTTGTTTTCAGATCCCAAAATCGAACATTTTCATCAGTTTCGGGACAAATTTATTCTTTTACGGTATTTTTTCATCCCGGATTGAACGTCGTCAGCCGTGAAAAGGACGACAACCTAATCCATCTCATTTCTATTATCAAATCCCATGACACCTTGGGCAAAACAACTTCACTTCACGAAGAGGCTGGGCCCGCAAACTGAGGGCGTGGGGCTCGGGACCAGGTCTCCATCACTCTAGTGTAAATAACTTTTGATCCGTAAGGAGTTACGCTACGCACAGTATACCGTTGGAAATCTCTCCGAGAGCTCTATTACGAGCTCAAAAAGCCTGCTCTACTGCGCTTGTTTTCGAATCCCAAAATCGAATGTTTTCATTAGTTTCGGGAAATATTTCTTCTTTTGCGGTATTTTTTCGTCCCGGATCGAACGTCGTCGACCACGAAAAGAATGACAACCTAATCCATCACATTTCAATTATCGAATCCCATGGCACCTTGACCAAGACAACTTCGCTTCACGTAGAGGCTGGGCCTACAAACTGAGGGCGTGGGGCTTGGGACTAGGTCTCTGTTGCTCCGTTGCCCATAACTTTAGATCCGTAAGGAGTTACGCGGCGCACAGCATACCGTTGGAAAGCTCTCTGAGAGCTCTACAATGGGGGCAGCAAGCTAGCTTGGCTGTGACTATTTTTGGAGCCCAAAATCGAATGTTTGCATCAGTTTCGGGACACTTTTATTCCTTTGCGCTGTTTTTCTGTCGCGGATTATACGTCGTCAACTGCTAAAAGGACGACAACCTAATCCATCACATTTCTATTATTGAATCCCACGACACCTTGGGAAGACAACTTCGCTTCCCGTAGAGGTTGGGCCCACAAACCGAGGCCGTGGGGCTTAGGACCAGGTCTCCGTCGCTCCGGTGCCCATAACTTTTGATCCATAAGGAGTTATGCAGTGCACAGCATACCGTTAGAAATCTTTCTGAGAGCTTTACGCCGAGTACAACACGTCTGCTCAGCTACACCTGTTTGTGGAGCCCAAAATCGGACGTTTTCATCAGTTTCGGGACACTTTTTTTCTTTTGTACTATTTTTTTTGTCCCGGATCGTACGTCGTCAGCCGCGAAAAGGACGACAACCTAATCCATCACATTTCTATTACCCAATCCTATGGCACCTTACGCATGACAACTTCACTTCACATAGAGGCTAGACCCGCAAACCGAGGCCGTGGGGCTTGTGACCAAGTCTCCGTCACTCCGGTGCTCATAGCTTTTGATCCGTAAGGAGTTACGCAGTGCATAGCATACCGTTGGAAAGCTCTTCGAGAGCTCTACGTCGAGGGCAGCAAGCCTGCTCAGTCGCAAATATTTTTGGAGCCCAAAATCGAATGTTTTCATCAGTTTTGGGACACTTTTCTTCTTTTGCGTTGTTTTTGCGTCCCGGATCGTATGTCGTGAGCCACGAAAAGGACGACAAACTAATCCATCACATTTCTATTATCGAATCCCATGGAACCTTGGGCAAGACAACTTTCCTTCACGTAGAGGCTGGGCCCGCAAACTGAGGGCGTGCGGCTTGGGACCAAGTCTCCATCGCTCCAGTGCCCATAACTTTTGATCCGTGAGGCGCTACGCTGCGCATAGCATACCGTTGGAAAGCTTTTCGAGAGCTCTACGACGAGTGCTGCAAGCCTACTCGGCTGCGCCTATTTTCGGAGCCCAAAATTGATCATTTTCATCTATTTCGGGACACTTTTCTTCTTTTGCGCTATTTTTTCATCCCATATCGTACGTCATTAACCGCAAAAAGGACAACAACCTAATCCATCACATTTCTATTATCGAATCCCATGGTACCTTGGGCATGACAACTTCACTTCACGTAAAGGCTAGGCCCGCAAACTGAGGCCGTAGGGCTTGGGACCAGGTCTCCGTCACTCCGGTGCCCATAAATTTTGATCTATAAAGAGTTATGCGGCGCACAGCATACCGTTGGAAAGCTCTCTGAGAGCTTTACGACGAGTACAACAAGCCTACTCAGCCACGCCTGTTTTTGGACCCCAAAATTGAATGTTTTCATCAATTTTGGGACACTTTTCTTCTTGTGCGTTATTTTTTCGTCCTGGATCGTAAGTCGTCAGCCGTGAAAAAGATGACAACCTAATCCATCACATTTCTTTTACCGAATCCCATGGCACCTTGGGCATGACAACTTCACTTAACGTAGAGGCTAGACCCGCAAATGGAGGTCGTGGGGCTTGTGACAAGGTCACCGTCGCTCCGGTGCCCATAACTTTTGATCCGTAATGAGTTACGCGGCGCACAACATACCGTTGGAAAGCTCTCCGAGAGCTCTACAATGGGGGCAGCAAGTCTGCTCAGCCGCGACATTTTTTGGAGCCCAAAATTGAAATATTTTAATCAGTTTTGGGATACTTTTCTTCTTTTACACTGTTTTTGCGTCCCGGATTGTATGTCGCGAGCCGCGTAAAGGATGGCAAACTAATCTATCACATTTCTATTATCGAATCCCATGGCACCTTGGGCAAGACAACTTCGCTTCACGTAGAGTCTGGGCCCGCAAACCGAGGGCGTGGGGCTTGGGACCAAGTCTCTATCGCTCCGGTGCCCATAACTTTTGATCCGTACGGCGTTACGCTACGCATAGCATACCGTTGGAATTCTTTTCGAGAGCTCTACGATTAGTGCTGCAAACCTACTCGGCTGTGCCTATTTTCGGAGCTCAAAATTGAACGTTTTCATCTATTTCGGGACACTTTTCTTCTTTTGTGCTATTTTTTCATCCCAGATCGTACGTCATTAGCCGCGAAAATGACGACAACCTAATCCATCACATTTCTATTATCGAATCCCATAGCACCTTGGGCATGACAACTTCACTTCACGTAGAGGCTGGGCCCACAAAATGAGGGTGTGGGGTTTGTGACCAGGTCTACGTCGCTCAGGTGTCCATAACTTTTGATCCGTAAGGAGTTACGCTGCGCACAGCATACCGTTGGAAAGCTCTCCGAGAGCTCTACGACGGGGGCAGCTAGCCTGCTTGACTGCTGTCAGACCCCAACCTGACCTATAAAGGCTAGACTAGGGTATGACCTAAATCATTTATGCTATTTCACATACGTAGCCATTTGTTATGATTTAACACTTAACATTGGTCTAGAACTCCCAAACTTTTTTCGAAAAACCGACAGCATAACGATTATATTTAAGACCTTTGGTTTGACCTATTTTCTAAAACGCCTCAAAACCCTTAATCATTGATTCAATTCCAACTAAAATTTCCTATTTTGTTATCAATAGATATGCCTACTAATTTATCTCGATAGTCTCGTTTGATTGACAAGCCTAGTATGATAACTATGTCCCGTTTATTTGTCAATTTACCCCTATCATGCACGTAATTATTACCCTTTAGCTTATGAATGAGTACCTAAGTGGAATTGGATAGAGTTAACTTAGTTGATTTTTCACCTAGTGGTTTAAACACCTATGATAACTACTAATCAAGACAATAAAAACAATAACCAAATAAAGAGTTCGTCCGGTTATAGATAGTACAATCCAAAATTAGACCCAAATTACAATGGGGTCATTTATATCAACAAAATAAGTAGTCTTCAAAACAAATACAATGTTCCCAGAACAGCCACTGACAAGCAAGGCACATAGAGCACTTAATCACTCCAAGGAATCATCAACATGCACTTTCTCCTCGGGTACTTGTTTCAAATCTTCTTCACATGTGATGATAAAAGAGGGTGAGTCCTTATGAACTCAGCGAGGGGGAACAAGAGATAACGTTTTTAAAAATTCTTTTCTGGTTAATCTTCTGAAATACCCTTTTGAAAACATGTTATTTGAAATAAGCAAGTTCATAACATAACATAAATATAAATGAAAACATTTACCCGTCTTTCCTCCCTGAGGTCTTCTAGGAACCAAGCGAGAGTATTTAAACACATTGTAAAAAGGATACGTTTTGATACGTACAGGACTCTAGAGGTGGCTCCTACGGGCTCAAGAGGTAGCTCCTACCACTTTCAGGTGTAGTACTTTGCCCCGTATAGCACTTAGTTTCTGCCATTCAAATTCATTTCCAATAACAATTGTTGCGGCCGGCTTCAATCATCCACTTATCGCTCCCAATTGGGTGTACTCCAGATGTACCCCGAATCCTACGACCCAACTCTCTGAGGGTGGAATGCCAAGCGAGAGAGGGAATTGGACCATGGTAGTCACGGGAGCACCAGCAATCCTTATGCCGCCCGGCGTTCGTGAAACGCTACCATGCCACAATGAAAGGTTGCAACCTTGTATACAATGCACATGTATGCCATTTAACATTTCACGTTGGGAGGTCAACAAAGTAGGTTGCCTCCGAGCAAGTATATGATCACATTTTGACATATTGGCATATAAGGCATTGTAAGAACATGTAATCAAGGAGAAAGACCGTTGACATATTGG
Source organism: Budorcas taxicolor (assembly GCF_023091745.1). Classification (NCBI taxonomy): domain Eukaryota; kingdom Metazoa; phylum Chordata; class Mammalia; order Artiodactyla; family Bovidae; genus Budorcas; species Budorcas taxicolor. Next base: position 20,789 of record NW_026291626.1, on the reverse strand, counting down.
CATATAAGGCATTGCCTCCTATTCACTAACATCCTTTCCCAACTTCGTTAACCTTAACGCTCATAATCATCGAGAAAGACCGTTGAGATTCGTTAAACTCAAACTCTAAGGTTTACCGAGTACCACCAACAAATTGCCATTGAAATTGCATGGGTAAACTAATCGTGTTGCACTAGTTCAACTTTTACAAATAAATTCATCAACTTGTAATCCACAATTTATTTCCTCATTCAAATCTCTATCCTCAAGTCACGAGGCTTCAGAATTTCTTTTAATCTTAATCAAGACTCCTAAAGTGAATAGTTTCAATCTTAAATAAATTTCACTTACCTCAATCCAAGGTTACATCATACTTAAGAAGACAATGGTCCTACTCACTTAGCGACCTAGTCATTCCTTCGAACACTTAATGCCCGCCAATATATCTTCAACATTAATGTTACTAAGCTGGGTTCATAGCCATGTAAGTGATATCAATGCTCTACTAGGTTACCGGCCGTACCACAACAATCCTAGGACTATAAATGGGTACCGAAATGATCAAGCTCATAAGATACTTACACAAGATAACTTCAAGGTTGTATCAAAGAATTATGACCACAAGGCATCCTCTAATATAATCTAATAGAACTTCAAAAGTAATCAACCACTCATTTAACTATCATTACAAGATTCACCCCTCTATTCAATGACCACAATTTGAAGTCTACCAACAGCTAGTTTCTAGACGTGAAACGGTACACATAAACACGGTTGTCTAATAGTAGTCTCTCGGGTCATCATGACTCTGATCTATCTCCATCTTAATTATGTGAAGTCTTACTCTCCTCATTTACATGTTCAACTAGCTAAGAGCATCAAGACTCATCGACCTTAGGTCCTAGGGTTTACCATGAATCATCATATATACTCACTATTAGCTATTTAGGATTACTAATCATACCCTAACGACTTCACTTGTAGCCGGATGCTTTAATCTCATTTCCATGGTTTATATACTAGATCCATCGGTATTACTTAGGGATATATACTTCCTAACATCCTCTAGGGTATCCAAATAATGAAGGTGTAGAATGACTTACTTTGCATAATTACAGCTAAATCCGAGGGGCACTAAATTGATACCATGTTTCTTAATATCATCAATATCCAATTTAGGACCTTTAGCAACGTTAGTCATCTAACGCATAATTCAATACCTTACACTTCTATTCGACCTAACATTTTAGGTGTAATCTTCCGAACACAAGTTCTAGCTACGTGAATCCTCGATTCCAACATCTCTGTATCTTGTTATACTAAAGAATCATCAACCTTGTTAAACTCAATCTCCATAGTTGTCTAAATGTCTTGAGGTTATCCATTGTTAAGTCACTTAAATATGTTATCCATGACTTAATAATCTAACCCCTAAAAATAACTATCATCAACTTCTACAAATTCATCTTTTAATTTCTAGGTCATGACCTCAACATTTAGTGAACTAGAAACTCGCTAGTATAGACCATATCAGATCCATCAATGCTTAATTCTAATCAAGTAAGGATTCAATCGTAAGAGTATATTGCTAACTTATTAGATAGTCTATCAAGCCAATTTTAAGATGTGAGAAATGGATTCAAAGAAACCTCCAAGTCAACTTCTACTATCAGCACATGAGAATATATACTACTCTACATATTTAATAGTATGCTCTTATATCTTAAGCGAAGTTGTATGTCATTAAACTTTATACTTGAACCATAATTAGAAGAACGGTTTAACAGAATCAATAACTTCATAGCTATAAAATTGACAATTTAATCACAGGTATAGGTATTCCAAAGATAAGGAGATAACTTTACCTCAACAATTATACATGTGCTACGCATTTTATATATATGCATATCCAATAATACATACGATCCATCGAGTACCTGTGAAGATACGAGAAATATCTAACCGAGCCTTTTCGTTCGTCCTACACAAATTCTCTTTCCTGAAAGTCCTAATCCTAACTATCTATGTGTATAAACAATCATTCACGGTTATATAACATGCACATGTATCAAGGAAGGAGTATAAAAGAATGCATGCATTATTGAGGACGTGTTGGTGTGCATGATACAGAATACATATGGTCCACAAAGGCACATAATATTCAATACTTAAAGCAATTAAAGCACATTAGCACATATTAACACATATAAACAAGACATCATAATTACCTTAGGGCTTCTACCTACGGTCCGAGAGTTGAACCCGACTAATGCGAAAACTACGCGCTGATACCATTCTAATATAGGTGTCACGCCCCAACCCGACCTATAGAGGCTAGACTAGGGTATGACCTAAATCATTTATGCTATTTCACGTACTTAGCCATTTGTTATGATTTAACACTTAACGTTGGTCTAGAACTCCCAAAGTTTTTTTGAAAAACCGACAACATAACGGATATATTTAAGACCTTTGGTTTGACCTATTTTCTAAAACGCCTCAAAACCTTTAATCATTTATTCAATTCCAACTAAAATTTCCTATTTTGTTATCAATAGATATGCCTACTAATTTATCTCGATAGTCTCGTTTGATTGACAAGCCTAGCATGATAACTATGTCCCGTTTATTTGTCAATTTACCCCTATCATGCACATAACTATTATCCTTTAGCTTACGAATGAATACCTAAGTGGAATTGGATAGTGTCAACTTAGTTGATTTTTCACCTAGTGGTATAAACACCTATGATAACTACTAATCAAGACAATAAAAACAATAACCAAATAAAGAGTTCGTCCGGTTATAGATAGTACATTCCAAAATTAGACCCAAATTACAACGGGGTCATTTACATCAACAAAATAAGTAGTCTTCAAAACAAATACAACGTTCACAGAACATCCACTAACAAGCAAGGCACATAGAGCACGTAATCACTCCAAGGAATCATCAACAGGCACATTCTCCTCGGGTACCTATTTCAAATCTTCTTCACCTGTGATGATAAAAGAGGGTGAGTCCTTATAAACTCAGGGAGGGGGAACGAGAGATAACGTTTTTAAAAACTCTTTTCCGGTAAATCTTATGAAAAACCCTTTTGAAAACATGTCATATGAAATAAGCAAGTTCATAACATAACATAAATATAAATGAACACATTTACCCGTCTTTCCTCCCCAAGGTCCTCTAGGAACCAAGCGAGAGTACTTAAACACGTAGTAAAAAGGATACGTTTTGATATGTACAGGACTCTAGAGGTGGCTCCTACGGGCTCAAGAGGTAGCTCCTTAGTTCCTGCCGTTCAAGTTCATTTCCAATAACAATTGTTGTGGTCGGCTTCAATCATCCACTTATCACTCCCAATTGGGTGTACTCTGGATGTACCCCGAATCCTACGACCCAACTCTCAGAGGGTGGAATGCCAAGCGAGAGAGAGAATTGGACCATGGTAGTCACGGGAGCACCGGCAAGCCCTATGCAGCCCGGCGTTCGTGAAACGTTACCATGCCACAATGAAAGGTTGCAACCTTGTATACAATGCACATGTATGCCATTTAATATTTCACATTGGGAGGTCAACAAAGTAGGTTGCCTCCGAGCAAGTATATGATCACATTTTGACATATTGGCATATAAGGCATTGTAAGAACATGTAATCATTTCATATATCAATTTGAAAGCAATTAAACTTCCATGGGCAGCCAAGTAATCATGTTCAAATAAGCCATAGAATGTCTTTTAACAATTCACATTAGGAGGACAACAAAGTAGGTTGCCTCCGAGCAATTTCAAGATCACATATTTCGAAGTAAACGAATGATGCATACTTAACATGAATTTTTACTTTGTAAAACATGTAGAGTCATATGAACATTAAATGGGTAGCCATGTAACACATGTAAATCAAGTCATATAACTCATTTCGGGGTTCACGTATCAAGTCATAAGATTATATAAGCATGCAGCGACGTTTACATGAGACTGGTGCAAGAAAATTCTACTTATCAACATGTAATCACCGGGAATCACATTTAGAGCTATAAGGACAACTACAGGAAGCCCATTAACATTCATCAACATCAATTTATAATTCACACTAGAGTGGTCTATGACTTGGGAGTCTACGGGGCCATTAGGGTTTACAAGGCCGTGCTCGGGGTTGGTTTTGTTTGCTAAGCACCACAAGTAACACTTAAAGCTTTCAAGCATACCTAACATTTATTAGGCAGCCTACTAACCACACAATTGAATGCATTTAGCCATAGGATCATCACTTAACAAGTTTTCATAAGCAATAGGGCCTTAATTCCGTGCTTACACATGCGGTTAAGCAACCATTCATCAATTAGTGATCCCAAGCGATACATCAATCAAATGAAGCAACCTCAACCAGCTATAACAGTCCACACAACATCTAAGTGCCACAATTCCAAGCATTCAATACCACAAGAGAAGTTATAACATGTTTCAAAGCATATCACTAAACAAAACCTCACTGCAATGGTCTGTTTTCCCACATTCGATTAGACAAGCAAACAATCTCCAATTTCAGTGAACAAAATGTCAAATTAAAGCTTAATGAGTAATTTAGGAACAAACCGCGCATCATTTGGAGTTCGGATTTAGGAGTTATGGCCAAAACCGTGAGACTACTCAAAATTGTCCAATTTTAGACACATTACGATTTTTGCTATTTTTGAGGGTCTTAGAGTCAGAATTGGCTTTGGTCTATTTCTGACAAAAATATCCAAAACCGCAAAATCTAGCAATAAACCAATTTTCATACATTTTCACCAACATTTACTAGGTCAAAAATTCTTCGTTCTACAGAGTCAGAAATCTGCCATAAACCTATTTCATTTTTTCAATTCTTCCAGATTTAGACACCTCACGATGTTTGACCATTTTGGAGGCCTTAAATTCAGAATTGTCCTTGGCCTATTTATGTGAAAAATTCTTAGAACTGGCAAAAATAGTGACCTACCAATTTTCACACATTTTTACCAAAGTTTACTAAGCCAAAAGTGCTTCGTACCACAAGATCAGAAAACTGCCAGCAACACGTTTTTACCTATCTTCAAGTTCTAGCCAAAAATCTAGCCATGCATGGTCATATAAGCTCATATACACACATATACAACAACTACAGAGGTAAATATAGTCATATGAAGGCATGTGTATGATTTTTGAAAGCTTTTAAAAGAGTTTAACCCTCACCTTAGCCTATTGATGGTTAAAGATGCACAAATGCTCTTCAAAATGCACAAAGGGAGCTTCTTCCTTGCTTTGGCCGAGAGATGGCTTGTCTTCCCTTAATTTCTAGCTTAGTTAGCATGTGAGGAAGGTGTGCATATGTGTGAAACCAAAAGAAATGGAAGAAAACTATCAAGACTTACCTTAGGCCGAAAATGATGAGTTTTGTGAGCTTGTGTGCGTTTTTGAGCTAGTTGCCTTGCTTGTGCTTGCGATGGCCGAGCTTGGGAGAGTCTTAGAGAGTTGTTAGGAGTCTTGAATGCTCAAGGGGCTGCCATGGTCGAAAATGAGAGAGAAGGAGAGAGAATGAGAGAGTTTGTGAGGAAAAGTGAAGTTTTAGTGTGTGTGTGTGTGTGTGTGTGCTCGATTTTAGTGAGTTGAGAGAGCATGTGTGAGATTTTTTTGATGATAAAATCTGAATTTTAATTGTATTTGCGTGCATTGGTCGAAAATGAGGGCTAAGGTAGTGTGTGGTGTGTATTTTTTATGCATTCTTGTGCTTTGTGAGGAATATTGAGTGTTTAAAATATGATTGTTTTTGTTTTGTCTATCCTAGGTAGCATGGTGTCTTGTGTTGTCATAGGAATGTTGGGAAATTAGGGAATCTAGGTAGAATAAAATATAGGAATATTTGTTGATGAGTTTGAATTATGAATAGAATAATGATAGTGGGAAATATAGGAATAGTTTAGTGTTATTTTATTGTTAGTGGAGTTTGTAGAGAATTTGAATTAGGAATATAATATTAGTTAGTGGATTGCGTATGATTATTTAATAATCTAGTGCTTTATGTAGGATTCTTTGTTGATTAGTGTGCGGGCATGCTTTCCTAGGTCTAGGGTACGCACTACAAAGTAAGGCACACACTACAAGACACGCATAAAAATCAATACAGGGCACGAATCACGAGGTAGACATGAACTACGAGGTAAGACACGTACTTCAAGATAAATGTACAGATTCCAATACAAATGCACACAACCCTAGGTGAATGCACATAAACTAATGCAAAGCATGTAATTCAATACAATACACGTAAATCGAGGTACGACTCTTAAACCTTGGTTAGAGCACGCAGTTCAAGGTCAGTGCACACAAATAAAGGTATCGCACGTAAATCGAAGTCAGGGCACGTAAGTCAAGGATTAGGGCACATAATTCTAGGTCAAGGCACGTATGACGAGGCATGCATGAAAATCAAGACATGGCACATAATTAAGGTCAATCATATAATTATGGGCCTAAGGCACACAAATCGAGGTATCACACGCTATTTGTGGTCGGGCCTCATCGCTATGCCTATTTTCGGAGCCCAAAATCGAACGTTTTCATCAGTTTTGGGACACTTTTCTTCTTTTACGTTGTTTTTCCACCCGGATCGTACATCGTGAACCGCAAAAAGGATGACAACCTAATCCATCACATTTTTAATATCGAATCCCATGGCACCTTGGGCATGACAACTTCACTTCACGTAGAGGTTGGGCCCACAAACCGAGGACGTAGGGCTTGTGACCAAGTCTACATCGCTCAGGTGTCCATAACTTTTGATCCGTAAGAAGTTACGCTGCGCACAGCATACCGTTGGAAAGCTCTCCGAGAGCTCTACGACAGGGGCCGCAAGCCAGCTATGCTGCGCCTGTTTTCGGAGCCCAAAATGGAACGTTTTCATCAGTTTCGAGACACTTTTATTCTTTTGCGCTGTTTTTCCGTCCCGGATCGTACGTCGTGAACCGCAAAAAGGACGACATCCTAATCCATCACATTTCTATTATCGAATCCCACGGCACCTTGGGCAAGACAACTTCACTTCACGTAGAGGTTGTATCACGCCCCAACCCGGCCTATAAGGTTAGACTAGGGTGTGATCTAAACATTCAAGTCATATCACATACTTAACCATTTATGAAGATTACACACTTAATGTTTTTGGCCTAAACTCCAAAATTTTTCGGTAAACCGGCAGCATAACACCTGTAATTGGGCTCTTTGGTTTGACCTAATTCTCTAAACGCCTCAATTATTCCAATCATTAATCCAATTCCATTAAGGACTCCTAATTGTCACCAACCGATTTGCCTACTAGTTTATCTTGAAAGTCTCGTTTGGTTAATAAGCCTAACATGATAACTATGTCCCGTTTATTTGTCAATTTCCTATCATGCAAGTACCTATTATCCCTTTAGTTTGCAAATGAGCACCTAAGTGAAATTAGATAGAACTAACTTAATTGATTGTTCATCTAGTGGTTTGAATGCCTACGATAACTACTAATTAAGAAAACGAAAGCAAACAACCAAATAAAAGTTCGTCCGGTTATAGATAGTACAATCCCAGAATTAGACCCAAATTACAACGGGGTCATTTACATAAATAAAATGAACATTTTGCAATCAAACACAATATCCATATAGCAACCCCTTTTAGGCAAAGCACAAAAGCACGTAGTCACTCCCAGGAATCATCAACAAGCACATTTACTTTGGGTACTTGTTCCAAATCTACTGCACCTGTGACAAAAAAGAGGGTGAGTTCTTATGAACTCAGCGAGGGGGAACGAGAAATAGGTTTTAAAAATCATTTTTCGGTTTAACTTATGAAAATCTTTTTTACAAGCACGAATATAACAATGATATAAGATACAGGAACAGGAATACCAGTCTTTCCTCCCTGAGGTTCTCTAGGAACCAAGCGAGAGTACTTATACACATAGTAAAAGGATACAGTGAGCTTTTGCTCTCAGATCCGTTCCAGAATCAGTTGTTGCGGCCGATTTCAAATCATCCCCCAAACACGCCAGGTGGGTGTACTCCGGATGTACCCCGAAATCCTACGACCCAACTCTCCGAGGAAGTCTAGCCCCCAAGCGAGAGAGGGAATGGGACCATGGTAGTCACGGGTGCACCGGCAAGCCCGATACCGCCCGGTGTGCGTGATCGCTACCATGCCAACATGAAAGGTTGTAACCTTGTATGCAATGCACATTCATGACATGTAATATATCACAGTAGGAGGACAACAAAGTAGGTTGCCTCCGGACAATCATAAGATTGCACATTGACAGGTAACAAGCAGGGCACGATAAGACAGGTAATAAGCAGGGCACGATAAGACAGGTAATTTCACTTGAAAGAAATATAGAGTTATATGAAAATTAAACGGGCAGCCATGTAACACATGTAAAACAGGCCATATAACTCATTACGAAGCCCACGTGATCAAGTGATAAGATTATTCGACATGCAATGACATCAATCATGGGTTCGGGTGCAAGAAAAGCTTATTTGTCAACATGCAATGGTCAAAATCACATTTGAAGTTATAAGACATTTACGGGCAGCCCACTAAGCATATAATTCCCACACAATGTCCAATTGATCAAAACTTAGCAAAACTACCTAGTCATTAGGGTTTCCATTTCATGTATATTCGTGCAATTTGAGCCTCAACCCAACTCAAAGTCAATCTCAAACCATGCATCATTTAATTCAACATCCTCAAACATTCAAAACATTCCACACAACATCCCGTAGCTATAATCCTAAGCATTTAATTCAACAAGAGGAGTCACAACAATTTTTCTAAGCACAACATTAAGTGAAACCCTTACTACAATAGGCTGTCTTCTCACAGTCAATCGGATAAGAAAAAAATCTCCAAATTCAGTGAATAAGATTTCCAATTAAAGCTTAAGAAGTTAACTAAAATAAAAAACAAACCTTGCATCAATTGGAGTTCGGGATCATTAGATATAGCCGAAACAGTGGAATAGCACAAAACTGTCCAGATTTGCACACGTTTCAGAAATTGACGTTTTTGAGGTCCTTAGGGTCAGTTTTAGCCTTGGTCCATTTCTGACAAAATTGTCCAGAACTGAAAAATATAGAAGCAAACCAAATTTCATGCATTTTTGACATCATTTACTAAGTAAAATATGGTTCGTTCCACAAGGTCAGTGCATCTGCCAAAACCTGCTTCATTTTTCCAGATTTCCAGATTTGGTCACATTTTAAAGATTTTCCATTTTGAGGACCTTAGATTCAAAATTAGCTTCGGCCTATTTCTGGAAAAAATGTTCAAAACTGTCCAAAATAGTTACCTACCAATTTTCAAGAATTTTCAACATCATTTTCCTAGCTAAACTTACCTCGAACACACTGGTCAGAGAGCTGTCAACAATTTCGACTTCACCTAGCATCATTTTCAAGCCAAGATCTTGCCATGCATGGTTGTTTAAGCTTATGAACGACCATATAGCTCAAGTACAGAAGCAAATACACACATTTATGAGCATGCATGTGAATTTTTGAAGAGTTTTCAAAAGGTTTTAGCCCTCACCTTAGCAATCAACCACAAAGATGCACAAAAAACTTGTTGAAGCTTCAAATCTCTTCTTCTTCTTGCTTAGCCGAGATTCCAACTTGGTTTCTCTATTTTTCCTAGCCTAGTGATCAATCTCTTAGCACATGCATGAGGTTAGAACAAGAAGAAAAGAAATGGAAGCCAAGAAAACTTACCTAGGCCGAAAATGGTGACTCAAAATGCTTGCATGTGTGTTTCATGCATCCTAGCTTGCTTGGGTGAGTTTCTTTGCTTGTGGTTTGTCTTGATGCACCTTAGGATGATGAAGATGAGCTAAGAGGTGGAAATAACTCAGCCAAAACCGAAATGGAGAGAGAGAATGAGAGGGAGAGAGAGAAAATGTGAGAGGAAAGAAGAAATGACAAAAAAATGAAGGCTTTTGCATTATTCAAGCACTTGGTCGGCCTTGGGCCATTAAATTCTGATTTTTGTGTCTTCAATGTGTGATTTTAAAATTTTTAGCATGGGCAAAGGTGGTTTGGTTGAGCAAGGTAGAGGATTTAGGTGGTTTTGAGCATTTTTTTATATATTGTGCTAAGTGTTTGTCATAGTTTGTCTAGGAATAATTCTTTATGCATTTGTGTCATTAGAATTGTCATAGGAATGTTAGGAAATTAGGGAATCTAGGTAGAATAAAATATAGAAATGTTTGTTGATGAGTTGAATTATGAATAGAATAATAGATAGTGAAAAATGTATGAATAGTTTAGTATTATTTTATTGTTAGTAGAGTTTGTAGAGAATTTGAATTAGGAATATAATATTGGTTAGTGGATTGTGTAGGATTATTTTATTGTCTAGTGCTTGTGTAGGATTCTTTCTTGATTAACGTGGTGGCACGGATTCCTAGGTCTAGGGCACGAATTACGAGGTAGACACGAACTACGAGGTAAGACACGAACTACGAGGTACAACACGTATTTCAAGACTAAGGCACATACTTCAAGATAAGTGTACGGATTCTAATGCTAACACACGCAACCCTAGGTTAATGAACGTAGACCAAAATAAGGCACATAATTTAATGCAATGCACGTAAATCAAGGCACGACTCTATATCTAGGTTAAGGTACGCAGTTCAAAGTTAGGACACACAAAATGAGGTAATGCACGAAATTCGAAGTCAGGGCACGTAAGCTGAGGATTAGCATGTAATTCAAGGTCGATCATACAGTTCTGGGTCTAAGGCACGCAAATCAAGATCTCGCACGTAAATTAAGGTCATGGCACGTTATTCGGGGTCGGGCCTCACATCCTCCCCTCCTTAAAAGAATTTCGTCCCGAAATTCATTCTTGCCTATTGAGGTCATTTAGATGGATTCTAACCCTTGTTATTCTTCCTACTTCTGTTCGTCCCGTGTGTGGTGATCTCTCACCACAACCAATTCACTTCCTATGTTTCTCCAATCATTTAGTTCGGTGGGACCTTTACATTTACAATTCTTTCCTTTGAACGACTCTTTTCTCCATTTGATCTTAAGGTCAAGTTCATTAACTAAGGTTAGAACCTCCAAACATAGTCATCAAAGCTACATCGGTATTTTAACAATATAACTATAACTCCAGAATCATGACTCATGTTGTATCAATCTCGCATTCATATTTCAAAAGGAATATCACAATAATACCGCAATCTTATGGTTACATACACTAATTTCAAGACGATAGGTCTATATCAGATTTACATATTCTACCAATTAGCTTCAAAATTGTTAACACCTAGGACATACACATGTTATGGGTCATTTCCACAATACAACTCTATTTTCAGGTTGAACTCACCAAACAACTAATCCACCTCAAGTCATCATCTATCGATAGTATCATAGTTCTTATCTCGTAGGTACATTAGATTAGCAAATCTTCTAATGACTAGTCTCCCGATTACAGGCTCCTATTCACTAATCTCCTTTCCCAGCTTTGTTAACCTTCATGCTCGTAATCAAGAAGAAAGACCGTTGAGATTCATTAAACTCGAATTCTAAGGTTTATCAAGTATCACCAACAGATTGCCATCGAAATTGCATAGGTAAACTAATCATGTAGCACTAGTTCAACTTTTCAAGTAAGCTTCATCAGCTTGTGATCCACAATTTATTTCCTTATTCAAGTCTCTATTTTCACGTCTCGAGGCTTCAGAATTTCTTTCAATCTTAACCAAGACTCCTAAGACGAATAGTTTCAACCTCAAATAAATTCCACTCACCTCAATCCAAGGTTACGTCATACTTAAGAAGACAATGGTCCTACTCACTTAGCAACCTAGTCATTCCTTCGAACACTTAATGCCTGCCAATATATCTCCAACATTAATGTTACTAAGATGGGTTCATAGCTATGTAAGTGATATCAATTCTCTACTAGGTTACCGGCCGTACAACAACAATCCTAGGACTATAAATGGGTACCGAAATGACTGAGCTCATAAAATACTTACACGAGTTAACTTCAAGGTTGTATCAACATAAGAATTATGACCACGAGGCATCCTTCAACATAACCTAATAGAACTTCAAAAGTATTCAACCACTTATTTAACTATCACTACAAGATTCACCCTCTATTCAACAACCACGATTTGAAGTCTATCGATCGCTAGTCTTTAGATGTAAAATGGTGCACATAGATACGATGGTCTAACAATAGTCTCTTGGGTCATTATGACTCTAATTCATCCCTATCTTAACTCTATGAAATCTTACTCTTCTCATTTACATGTTCAACTAGCTAAGAGCGTCAAGACTCATCGACCTTAGGTCCTAGGGTTCACCATGAATCATCATGCATACTCACTATTAGCTATTTAGGATTTCAAATCATACCATAACAACTCCACTTTGCAACCAGATGCTTAATATCATTTCCATGGTTTATATACCGGGCCCATCGGTCTTACTTAGGGATATATGCTATCTAACATCCTTTAGGGTATCCAAACAACGAGTGCATAGATTGACTTACTTGCATATTTACAGCTAAGTTCGAGGGACAACAAACTAATACCGTGTTTCTTAATATCACAAATATCCAACTTAGGACCTTTAGCAACGTTAGTCATTTAACGCATAATTCAATTCCTTAAACTTCTATCCGACCTAACATTTTAGGTGCAGTTTTCCAAACACGAGTTCTAGCTACGCGAATTCCTTGATTCTAGCATCCCCATATCTTGTTATACTAAAGATTCATCAACCTTGTTAAATTCGGTCTTTAGAGTTGCCTACATGTCTTGAGATTATCCATTGCTAAGTCACTCAAATAAACTATCCATGTCTCAATAATCTAATCCCTAAAAGTAACTATCGTCAACTTCCACGAATTCATCTTTTAATTTCTTGGTTATGATCTCAACATTTAGTGAACTTGAAACTCGCTAGTATACACCATATCAAATTCATCAATGCTTAATTCCAATCAAGTAAGGATTCAATCGTATGAGCATATTGCTAACTTCTTAGATAGCCTATCAAGCCAATTTTAAGATGTGAGAAATGGATTCAAAGAAACCTCCAAGTCAACTTCCACTATAAGCACATGAGAATATATACTACTCTACATATTTAATAGTATACCCTTATATCTAAGGAAGTAGTATGTCTTTAATCCTTTATACTTGAACCACAATGAGAAGAACAGTTTAACAGAATCAAAACTTCATAGCCATAAAATTGACAACTTAATCACAGGTGTAGGTATTCCAAAAATAAGGAGATAACTTTACCTCAACAATTATACATGTGCTACGTATTTTATATACATGCATATCTAATAATACATACTATCCATCAAGTACCTGTGAAGATACCAGAAATCTCTAACCGAGACTTGTCATTCTTCCTGCATGAATTCACTTCCCTAAAAGTTCTAATCCTAACTATCTATGTGTATAAACAGTCATTCATGGTTATATAAAATGCACATGTATCAAAGAAGGAGTATAAAAGCATGCACGCATTATTGAGGGCACTAACGTGTCGGTGTGCATGACACATAATACATATAGTCCACAAAGGCACATAGTATTCAATTATCAAAGCAATTAAAGCACATTAGCACACATTAATACATATAAACAAGACATCATAGTTACCTTAGGGCTTCTACCCACGGTCTGAGAGTTGAACCCGACTAATGCCTAGTTAGTAAACTAAGCTCTGATACCATTCTTCGATAAGGTGTCACGCCGCAACCCGGCCTATAAGGTTAGACTAGGGTGTGATCTAAACATTCAAGTCATATCACATACTTAACCGTTTATGAAGATTACACACTTAATGTTTTTGGCCTAAACTCCAAAATTTTTCGGTAAACCGGCAGCATAACGGCTGTAATTGGGCTCTTCGGTTTGACCTAATTCTCTAAACGCCTCAATTATTCCAATCATTAATCCAATTCCATTAAGGACTCCTATTTGTCACCAACCGATTTGCCTATTAGTTTATCTTGAAAGTCTCGTTTGGTTAATAAGCCTAACATGATAACTATGTCCCGTTTATTTGTCAATTTCCTATCATGCAAGTACCTATTATCCTTTAGTTTGCAAATGAGCACCTAAGTGAAACTAGATAGAACTAACTTAGTTGATTGTTCATCTAGTGGTTTGAATGCCTACGATAACTACTAATTAAGAAAATGAAAGCAAACAACCAAATAAAAGTTTGTCCGGTTATAGATAGTACAATCCCAGAATTAGACCCAAATTACAACGGGGTCATTTACATAAATAAAATGAACATTTTGCAATTAAACACAATATCCATATAGCAACCCCTTTCAGGCAAAGCATAAAATCACGTAGTCACTCCCAGGAATCATCAACAAGCACATTTACTTCGGGTACTTGTTCCAAATCTGCTGCACCTGTGACAAAAAAAAGGGTGAGTCCTTATGAACTCAGCAAGGGGGAACGAGAAATAGGTTTTGAAAATCATTTTCCGGTTTAACTTATGAAAATCCTTTTTACATGCACGAATATAACAATGATATAAGATACAGGAACATGAATACCAGTCTTTCCTCCCCGAGGTTCTCTAGGAACCAAGCGAGAGTACTTATACACATAGTAAAAGGATACGGTGAGCTTTTGCTCTCAGATCAGTTCCAGAATCAGTTGTTGCGGCTGACTTCAAATTATCCCTAAAACATGCCAGGTGGGTGTACTCCGGATGTACCCCGAAATCCTACGACACAACTCTCCGAGGAAGTCTAGCCCCAAGAAAGAGAGGGAATGGGACCATGGTAGTCACGGGTGCACCGGCAAGCCCGATGCCGCCCGGTGTGCGTGATTGCTACCATGCCAACAGGAAAGGTTGCAACCTTGTATGCAATGCACATTCATGACATGTAATATATCACAGTAGGAGGACAATAAAGTAGGTTGCCTCCGGACAATCATAAGATTGCACATTGACAGGTAACAAGCAGGGCATGATAAGACAGGTAACAAGTAGGGCACGATAAGACAGGTATTTTCACTTGAAAGACATATAGAGTTATATGAAAATTAAACGGGCAGCCATGTAACACATGTAAAATAGGCCATATAACTCATTACGAAGCCCACGTGATCAAGTGATAAGATTATTCAACATGCAATGACATCAATCATGGGTTCGGGTGCAAGAAAAGCTTATTTGTCAACATGCAATGTATATTCGTGCAATTTGAGCCTCAACCCAACTCAAAGTCAATCTCAAACCATGCATCATTTAATTCAACATCCTCAAATATTCAAAACAGTCCACACAACATCCCGTAGCTATAATCCCAAGCATTTAATTCAACAAGAGGAGTCACAACAATTTTTCTAAGCACAACATTAAGTGAAACCCTTACTACAATAGGCTGTCTTCTCACAGTCAATCGGATAAGAAAAAAATCTCCAAATTCAGTGAATAAGATTTCCAATTAAAGCTTAATAAGTTAACTAAAATTAGAAACAAACCTTGCATCAATTGGAATTCAGGAGCATTAGATATAGCCGAAACAGTGGAATAGCACAAAACTGTCCAGATTTGCATACTTTTCAGAAATTGACGTTTTTGAGGTCCTTAGGGTCAGTTTTAGCCTTGGTCCATTTCTGACAAAATTGTCCAGAACTGAAAAATATATATGCACACCAAATTTCATGCATTTTCTACATCATTTACTAAGTGAAATATGGTTCGTTCCACAAGGTCAGTGCATCTGCCAAAACCTGCTTCATTTTTCCAGATTTCCAGATTTGGTCACATTTTAAAGATTTGCCATTTTGAGGACCTTAGAGTCAAAATTAGCTTTGTCCTATTTCTGGGAAAAATGTTCAAAACTGTCCAAAATAGTCACCTACCAATTTTCAAGCATTTTAAACATCATTTTCCTAACTAAACTTACCTCAAACAGACTGATCAGAGAGCTATCAACAATTTCGACTTCACCTACCATCATTTTCAAGCCAAGATCTTGCCATGCATGGTTGTTTAAGCTTATGAACGACCATATAGCTCAAGTACAGAAGCAAATACACACATTTATGAGTATGCATGTGAATTTTTGAAGAGTTTTCAAAAGGTTTTAGCCCTCACCTTAGCAATCAACCACAAAGATGCACAAAAAACTTGTTGAAGCTTCAAATCTCTTCTTCTTCTTGCTTAGCCGAGATTCCAACTTGGTTTCTCTATTTTTCCTAGCCTAGTGATCAATCTCTTAGCACATGCATGAGGTTAGAACAAGAAGAAAAGAAATGGAAGCCAAGAAAACTTACCTAGGCTGAAAATGGTGACTCAAAATGCTTGCATGTGTGTTTCTTGCATCCTAGCTTGCTTGGGTGAGTTTCTTTGCTTGTGGTTTGTCTTGATGCACCTTAGGATGATGAAGATGAGCTAAGAGGTGGAAAGAACTCAGCCAAAACCGAAATGGAGAGAGAGAATGAGTGGGAGAGAGAGAAAATGTGAGAGGAAAGAAGAAATGACAAAAAAATGAAGGCTTTTGCATTATTCAAGCACTTGGTCGGCCTTGGGCCATTAAATTCTGATTTTTGTGTCTTCAATGTGTGATTTTAAAATTTTTAGCATGGGCAAAGGTGGTTTGGTTGAGCAAGGTAGAGGATTTAGGTGGTTTTGAGCATTTTTTTATGCATTGTGCTAAGTGTTTGTCATAGTTTGTCTAGGAATAATTCTTTATGCATTTGTGTCATTAGAATTGTCATAGGAATGTTAGGAAATTAGGGAATCTAGGTAGAATAAAATATAGAAATGTTTGTTGATGAGTTGAATTATGAATAGAATAATAGATAGTGAAAAATGTATGAATAGTTTAGTATTATTTTATTGTTAGTAGAGTTTGTAGAGAATTTGAATTAGGAATATAATATTGGTTAGTGGATTGTGTAGGATTATTTTATTGTCTAGTGCTTGTGTAGGATTCTTTCTTGATTAACGTGGTGGCACGGATTCCTAGGTCTAGGGCACGAATTACGAGGTAGACACGAACTACGAGGTAAGACACGAACTACGAGGTACAACACGTATTTCAAGACTAAGGCACATACTTCAAGATAAGTGTACGGATTCTAATGCTAACACACGCAACCCTAGGTTAATGAACGTAGACCAAAATAAGGCACGTAATTTAATGCAATGCACGTAAATCAAGGCACGACTCTATATCTAGGTTAAGGTACGCAGTTCAAAGTTAGGACACACAAAACGAGGTAATGCACGAAATTCGAAGTCAGGGCACGTAAGTTGAGGATTAGGGCATGTAATTCAAGGTCGATCATACAGTTCTGGGTCTAAGGCACGCAAATCAAGATCTCGCACGTAAATTAAGGTCATGGCACGTTATTCGGGGTCGGGCCTCACATCCTCCCCTCCTTAAAAGAATTTCGTCCCGAAATTCATTCTTGCCTATTGAGGTCATTTAGATGGATTCTAACCCTTGTTATTCTTCCTACTTCTGTTCGTCCCGTGTGTGGTGATCTCTCACCACAACCAATTCACTTCCTATGTTTCTCCAATCATTTAGTTCGGTGGGACCTTTACATTTACAATTCTTTCCTTTGAACGACTCTTTTCTCCATTTGATCTTAAGGTCAAGTTCATTAACTAAGGTTAGAACCTCCAAACATAGTCATCAAAGCTACATCGGTATTTTAACAATATAACTATAACTCCAGAATCATGACTCATGTTGTATCAATCTCGCATTCATATTTCAAAAGGAATATCACAATAATACCGCAATCTTATGGTTACATACACTAATTTCAAGACGATAGGTCTATATCAGATTTACATATTCTACCAATTAGCTTCAAAATTGTTAACACCTAGGACATACACATGTTATGGGTCATTTCCACAATACAACTCTATTTTCAGGTTGAACTCACCAAACAACTAATCCACCTCAAGTCATCATCTATCGATAGTATCATAGTTCTTATCTCGTAGGTACATTAGATTAGCAAATCTTCTAATGACTAGTCTCCCGATTACAGGCTCCTATTCACTAATCTCCTTTCCCAGCTTTGTTAACCTTCATGCTCGTAATCAAGAAGAAAGACCGTTGAGATTCATTAAACTCGAATTCTAAGGTTTATCAAGTATCACCAACAGATTGCCATCGAAATTGCATAGGTAAACTAATCATGTAGCACTAGTTCAACTTTTCAAGTAAGCTTCATCAGCTTGTGATCCACAATTTATTTCCTTATTCAAGTCTCTATTTTCACGTCTCGAGGCTTCAGAATTTCTTTCAATCTTAACCAAGACTCCTAAGACGAATAGTTTCAACCTCAAATAAATTCCACTCACCTCAATCCAAGGTTACGTCATACTTAAGAAGACAATGGTCCTACTCACTTAGCGACCTAGTCATTCCTTCGAACACTTAATGCCTGCCAATATATCTCCAACATTAATGTTACTAAGCTGGGTTCATAGCTATGTAAGTGATATCAATTCTCTACTAGGTTACCGGCCGTACAACAACAATCCTAGGACTATAAATGGGTACCGAAATGACTGAGCTCATAAAATACTTACACGAGTTAACTTCAAGGTTGTATCAACATAAGAATTATGACCACGAGGCATCCTTCAACATAACCTAATAGAACTTCAAAAGTATTCAACCACTTATTTAACTATCACTACAAGATTCACCCTCTATTCAACAACCACGATTTGAAGTCTATCGATCGCTAGTCTTTAGATGTAAAACGGTGCACATAGATACGATGGTCTAACAATAGTCTCTTGGGTCATTATGACTCTAATTCATCCCTATCTTAACTCTATGAAATCTTACTCTTCTCATTTACATGTTCAACTAGCTAAGAGCGTCAAGACTCATCGACCTTAGGTCCTAGGGTTCACCATGAATCATCATGCATACTCACTATTAGCTATTTAGGATTTCAAATCATACCATAACAACTCCACTTTGCAACCAGATGCTTAATATCATTTCCATGGGTTTATATACCGGGCCCATCGGTCTTACTTAGGGATATATGCTATCTAACATCCTCTAGGGTATCCAAACAACGAGTGCATAGATTGACTTACTTGCATATTTACAGCTAAGTTCGAGGGACAACAAACTAATACCGTGTTTCTTAATATCACAAATATCCAACTTAGGACCTTTAGCAACGTTAGTCATTTAACGCATAATTCAATTCCTTAAACTTCTATCCGACCTAACATTTTAGGTGCATTTTTCCAAACACGAGTTCTAGCTACGCGAATTCCTTGATTCTAGCATCCCCATATCTTGTTATACTAAAGATTCATCAACCTTGTTAAATTCGGTCTTTAGAGTTGCCTACATGTCTTGAGATTATCCATTGCTAAGTCACTCAAATAAACTATCCATGTCTCAATAATCTAATCCCTAAAAGTAACTATCGTCAACTTCCACGAATTCATCTTTTAATTTCTTGGTTATGATCTCAACATTTAGTGAACTTGAAACTCGCTAGTATACACCATATCAAATTCATCAATGCTTAATTCCAATCAAGTAAGGATTCAATCGTATGAGCATATTGCTAACTTCTTAGATAGCCTATCAAGCCAATTTTAAGATGTGAGAAATGGATTCAAAGAAACCTCCAAGTCAACTTCCACTATAAGCACATGAGAATATATACTACTCTACATATTTAATAGTATACCCTTATATCTAAGGAAGTAGTATGTCTTTAATCCTTTATACTTGAACCACAATGAGAAGAACAGTTTAACAGAATCAAAACTTCATAGCCATAAAATTGACAACTTAATCACAGGTGTAGGTATTCCAAAAATAAGGAGATAACTTTACCTCAACAATTATACATGTGCTACGTATTTTATATACATGCATATCTAATAATACATACTATCCATCAAGTACCTGTGAAGATACCAGAAATCTCTAACCGAGACTTGTCGTTCTTCCTGCATGAATTCACTTCCCTAAAAGTTCTAATCCTAACTATCTATGTGTATAAACAGTCATTCATGGTTATATAAAATGCACATGTATCAAAGAAGGAGTATAAAAGCATGCACGCATTATTGAGGGCACTAACGTGTCGGTGTGCATGACACATAATACATATAGTCCACAAAGGCACATAGTATTCAATTATCAAAGCAATTAAAGCACATTAGCACACATTAATACATATAAACAAGACATCATAGTTACCTTAGGGCTTCTACCCACGGTCTGAGAGTTGAACCCGACTAATGCCTAGTTAGTAAACTAAGCTCTGATACCATTCTTCGATAAGGTGTCACGCCGCAACCCGGCCTATAAGGTTAGACTAGGGTGTGATCTAAACATTCAAGTCATATCACATACTTAACCGTTTATGAAGATTACACACTTAATGTTTTTGGCCTAAACTCTAAAATTTTTCGGTAAACCGGCAGCATAACGGCTGTAATTGGGCTCTTCGGTTTGACCTAATTCTCTAAACGCCTCAATTATTCCAATCATTAATCCAATTCCATTAAGGACTCCTATTTGTCACCAACCGATTTGCCTATTAGTTTATCTTGAAAGTCTCGTTTGGTTAATAAGTCTAACATGATAACTATGTCCCGTTTATTTGTCAATTTCCTATCATGCAAGTACCTATTATCCTTTAGTTTGCAAATGAGCACCTAAGTGAAACTAGATAGAACTAACTTAGTTGATTGTTCATCTAGTGGTTT
>NW_026291625.1:0-32941 GCF_023091745.1 Budorcas taxicolor | reverse complement strand
ACCAAACCTATGTGTTTATGGAGTTGGTATACTCATCTAGGCATTTTCAGTGCCTTGCTTTAAATTTAAGCTACATTAACCATGTAGTATGTAAGCAGACCCAGGCACCTATATGTCTATCTTGTTTGGAGTGTGAATTTGAGTATTGGGGGTGAGATAAATTTATATTGATACTTAGGGGGAAGTATGTTAAAAATGGTGGTTAATATTTAAGAGGGGGGGGGGGAAATATAATAGGTATGTCCTGTAACCATTGACTGAAATGCCCATGCCTACCATTATGGGGATGCTCAAGATGCAGTTAAGTCCAGCTACAATTTATGCTCCGGGTCGGGGCCTTTGACGGCCATAGCTGAGTCCAAGCATCCCCGAAAATTAAAAAATACCAAATGTATGACAGCACAGTTATGTGTGAGCATGGGCTGATTAGTAATTAGTCCATCGAGATGTCTTATTTAAGAGGAAAGAATGGGCGGTTTTAGATGAGATGGCCCTGAAGAAAGAACCAGATGTCTGATAAAGTTCATTAAATAGCTACCCCCACGATTAATGGGCCCGGAGCGAGAAGAGAAATCCCTGCCAAGCGGGTTGCTGGTTTCACGCGGCATGGTCGGTAAGCTCGTGATCTAGTGGACGGGATACGCATGGTGACGAGGATAGATTTGACTTTATGCGCTATGTACGATCTAAGCAGGAAATGTCCTATGTACTATAGATAATTTTTATTGTACTTGCTTATATGCAAGGGGAAAATCATTTAATGTACTATATACATATTATATCTTTATTACATTAATTATGATGTACATGCTTATATGCATGGGGTAGATCATGTAATGTAATATATACATAGTATGTCTTTATTACATTAATTATAATGTACATACTGCACACAAAGTAGGTCATGTAGTATACTGCATTTATGTATGTTTTTATTATATTACTTCAGTGTATATATTCATACATATAGGATGGATCATGTGGTGTGCTAGACGCATATCATGTTTACATTGTATGAGTGTTAGTGGGTATGTTTGGGCAAATGACATGGTGTGTCTGTGTGTAGTACTCGTACATGTGTCTATTGAGGTGAGTTATTAAGCATGTTGTTACACGTGCAAGCTTATAGAGTGGGAGATTTGTGTCGTATGTTTAAAAATTTTAGCGGATTTAATACTGGGGAGGTTCTTAGTGTTTTTGGGGGTATATCAATAGACGCAATTAATAGTGGTTCAGGGAATAGTTTAAGTAGAACTTCAGCTTTGGGTGTTGATGGTGAGGCTATCGCTTCTTCCTTGAGTCTTAGGGAGGTTAATTGTTCTCCTTTTCTGGTTTACAAGACCAGCGTATTAATTTTACTACAAAGACTTGTCTTCATTTCAGGAGATTGTTTTCGATGGTGCTGGCTAGTGGTATTATTGCCAGGATGATGAGGAAATATATGATGGATGCTAATTGTCCGATGGTGATGTAGGGGTGTTCAACCGGTTGTCCTCCGATTCATGTAAGTGTTAATAGGTCTGCTATTAAAAGTCAGAATATGCATTGGCTGATTGGTCGGAACATTATGCTTCGTTGTTTGGATGTGTGGAGGAAGGGTACGAGTGTTAAGATCAAGATGGAAAGGACTAAGGCTAGGACTCCTCCCAGTTTATTGGGGATTGATCGTAGGATTGCGTATGCAAATAGGAAATACCATTCTGGCTTAATGTGGGAGGGTGTACTGAGTGGGTTTGCTGGAGTATAATTATCCGGGTCTCCGAGTAGGTCGGGAGTGAATAGTACTAGTGATATGAGGATGAGGATTAATAGTATGATGCCTAGGATGTCCTTGATGGTGTAATAAGGGTGAAATGGAATTTTGTCTGTGTCTGATGGAATTCCTGTGGGGTTGTTGGATCCTGTTTCGTGGAGGAAAATTAAGTGGATTATGGTGAGAGCTACAATGATAAATGGGAGGATGAAGTGGAAAGCGAAGAATCGGGTGAGGGTGGCTTTGTCTACTGAAAATCCCCCTCAGATTCATTCAACTAGGTTGGTGCCAATGTATGGGATTGCCGAGAGGAGGTTGGTAATGACTGTTGCTCCTCAGAATGATATCTGTCCTCATGGTAGGACATAGCCTATGAATGCTGTGGCTATTGTTGTAAATAGGAGAATTACTCCGATGTTTCATGTTTCTAAGAAGGTATATGATCCGTAATATAGGCCTCGTCCTACATGCATAAATAGGCAGATAAAAAATATTGATGCTCCGTTTGCGTGCATATATCGGATGATTCAGCCATAGTTTACGTCTCGACAAATGTGGGTTACAGAGGAGAATGCTATTGTTGTATCGGATGTGTAGTGTATTGCTAGGAATAGGCCTGTTAAGATTTGTAGAGCTAAGCAAGTGCCTAGGAGGGATCCAAAGTTTCATCATGATGAGATGTTTGATGGAGTTGGGAGGTCAATGAGTGCGTTGTTTACGATTTTTATTAGTGGGTGAGTTTTTCGGATGTTGATCATTAGTGTTCTTGTAGTTGAATAACAACGATGGTTTTTCATATCATTAGTCATGGTTAGATTCCATGCAGGAATAATGATTATGTACATTGTATTTATTTTAAGTGTAATTTTTGTGATGGGCTTTGTAGGGTTTTCTTCAAAACCTTCGCCTATTTATGGGGGGTTGGGATTGATTGTGAGTGGTGGGGTTGGGTGTGGTATTGTGTTAAATTATGGTGGTTCTTTTTTAGGTTTAATGGTTTTTTTAGTTTATTTAGGGGGTATAATGGTGGTTTTTGGTTATACGACAGCTATGGCTACTGAGCAGTATCCTGAGGTTTGGGTTTCTAATAAGGTTGTTTTAGGAACGTTTATTACTGGTTTGTTGATGGAGTTTTTTATAATTTACTATGTGTTGAAGGATAAGGAGGTGGAGATTGTGTTTAAGTTTAATGGTATGGGGGATTGGGTAATTTATGATACAGGGGATTCTGGGTTTTTTAGTGAGGAGGCCATGGGGATTGCTGCTTTGTACAGCTATGGTACTTGATTAGTTATTGTTACTGGTTGATCTTTATTAATTGGTGTAGTGGTGATTATAGAGATTACTCGTGGAAATTAAGTAGAATTGTGCTAGTGAAAATCGTAATTAGGAAGGAAAGGAAATATAATTTAATTAAGCCTTTTTGGTTTGTGATTATGATAGATGTTTTTATTTGGGTTAGTGAGATGGTTTTTGGTATAATGGTTTCTAGTCAGGTTAGGTCTAGAAGGGAGGATGCTGATTTTTGGCTTATTGTTAGATTTATATAGGGGGTTAAGCGGTGTATGACTGTGGGATAATATCCTAGTAGGTTAGAAAATTTGAATATGTTTGATGGGTAATTGAACTTTAAGTAGTGGGTTATGTTGTTAATTTCTAGTGCTAGAATAAAGCCTAGGATTGTAATTGTTAGGGCGGTGATTTTTAGGTAGTAGGGTATAGTTGTTTGGGGAATGGTTGTTGGGGGGATGTTGTTAGAAATGATGAATCCTGCGAAAAGACTTCCGATTAGTAAGCGTTTAATTGAGTTAATTAGGAATGGGTTGTTTTCATTAATAGAAATAAGGGTTGGGAATCGGGGTTGTCCTAGGAGTGTGAAGAAAATAATACGGGTACTGTAGATAGCTGTGAAGGAGATGGCGATTAGTGTTATTAAGAGGGCTCAGGCGTTGGTATATGACGTGTTGGCGGATTCAATAATTAGATCTTTGGAGTAGAATCCGGTGAGGAAAGGTATTCCTGTTAGTGCAAGGCTGCCAATAATAAGGGCTGTTGCGGTGAATGGTATGGCTTTAAATAGGCCTCCTATTTTTCGAATATCTTGTTCGTTATTTAGATTGTGGATGATGGAGCCGGAGCATAGAAATAATATGGCTTTGAAGAAAGCGTGGGTGCAGATGTGAAGAAGTGCTAGGTGAGGCTGGTTAATTCCAATTGTTACTATCATAAGGCCGAGTTGGCTGGATGTAGAGAAGGCGATGATTTTTTTAATGTCATTTTGGGTGAGGGCACATATTGCTGTAAATAGTGTGGTAATGGCTCCTAGGCATAGTATAGTAGATTGGATGAGTTTATTGTTTTCTGTTAATGGATAAAAGCGGATTAGTAAGAAAATACCTGCTACTACTATTGTACTTGAGTGGAGTAATGCTGAGACAGGTGTCGGACCCTCTATTGCGGAGGGTAATCATGGGTGCAGGCTAAATTGTGCGGATTTTCCGGTTGCGGCTAGAATTAGTCCTATTAGAGGTAGATTTGAGTTCTCTGGTTTTAGTAAGAAGATTTGTTGAAGGTCTCAAGTGTTGAGGTTAATTAGGAATCATGCTATTGCTAGGATAAATCCGATGTCGCCAATGCGGTTATATAGGATTGCTTGTAGAGCTGCTGTGTTTGCGTCTGCTCGTCCGTATCACCATCCAATTAGTAGAAATGATATAATTCCGACTCCTTCTCAGCCAATGAATAGTTGAAAGATGTTATTTGCAGTGACGAGGATGAGTATTGTGATAAGAAATAAGAGTAAGTACTTAAAAAATTGGTTGATGTTGGGGTCGGAATGTATGTATCATATTGAGAATTCTATGATGGATCATGTGACGAATAGTGATACTGGGATAAATATTGTCGAGAAGTAATCTATTTTGAAGCTGAGAGATAGTTTGAGGGTTTGGATGGTTAGTCAGTGTCAGTTTGAAATAATTATTTCTTGTCCTGTATGAATAAATATTATAGTGGGAATTATACTAGTGATAAAGGCGTATGAAATGGTTGTTTTTACGTAAAGTGGGTAATTGGTGAATTTGTGGGTGCTAAGACTAGTTGTCATGATGGGTACGGTTAGTAGGATTAGGGTAGTTAGTGTGAGGGATGGGAACAGGTTTATTACTTTTATTTGGAGTTGCACCAATTTTTTGGTTCCTAAGACCAATGGATAACTGCTATCCTTTAAAAGTTTGAAAAAGCCATGTTGTCAGGCATGGGAGCATAGAATTAGCAGTTCTTGCATACTTTTTCGGTAAATAAGAAGGTGATAGGCTTCTATTGTTAGATTCACAATCTAATGTTTTTTTAAACTATATTTACAGTATAGGGGTCCTAGGATAATTTTTGGGTTTAGGGATAGAAGCAGTAGTGGTAGTATGTGTAGTGATATGAGTGCATTTTCTCGTGTGAAGGAAGGTGAAATGTTATTGATATGATGAGTGTATTTGCCCCGTTGTGTTGTGATTAGTATATAGAGGGTGTAGAGAGTAGTGATTACTATGTTAAGTCCTATTAGAATAATTGTGATATTAGATCATGAAAAAGTCGATATTACTACAAATAGTTCTCCGATTAGGTTGATTGTTGGGGGTAGAGCCAGGTTGGTTAGACTTGCTAGGAGTCATCAGGTGGCTATTAGTGGAAGAAGTGTTTGTAGGCCGCGGGCTAAGATTATTGTACGGCTGTGAATTCGTTCGTAGTTAGAATTTGCTAGGCAGAAAAGTATAGAGGATGTAAGGCCGTGGGCAATTATCAGGGCGGTGGCTCCTATGTAGCTTCAGGGTGTTTGGATTAGGATTGCAACGATGACAAGTGCCATGTGGCTAATAGAGGAGTACGCGATGAGTGATTTCAGGTCCGTTTGACGAAGGCAAATTGAGCTGGTTATGATTATGCCTCATAGTGATAGCATGATGAATGGGTATGCTATAAAGTCGGTGATTGGATCTAGGAGAAGCGTAATTCGTAACATGCCGTATCCTCCTAGTTTTAGTAGGATTGCTGCAAGAACTATGGAGCCTGCAATTGGGGCTTCTACGTGGGCTTTGGGTAGTCAGAGATGAAGTCCGTATAGTGGTATTTTTACTATAAAGGCTATTATGCATGCTAGTCACATGAAGGTGTTGGATCAGGAGCTGGGTATTGGTTGTACTCAGTATTGTAGAATTAGGAAGTTTAGGGATCCTATTGTGTTTTGAATATAGATTAGTGCAACTAGTAAGGGTAGGGATCCTGCTAGTGTATAAAACAAGAAGTAGAGACCGGCATTTAGGCGTTCTGTTTGGTTCCCTCATCGGGTAATAATAATGAGTGTGGGAACTAGTGTTGCTTCAAATATAATATAAAAGAGAATTAGTTCTGTAGCAGAGAATGTCATAATTAGAAATAGTTGTAATAGGATTAGTATTGAGATGAAGAATTTTTTTCGGGCTGGGTTTTCTTTTGATAGGTGATGCTGGCTAGCTATAAGTATTAAGGGGAGGAGTCATATGGTTAGAATAAGTAGTGGTGTAGATAAGGAGTCGGAGAAGAAAGTTAATGAGAAGTTGAGGCTGTTATCGCCAAATTGGTTTATAAGGAGTAGGCTTGTAAGGCTAATTAGTAAGCTGTGGAGTGTGGAGTTAATTCAGATTATGTTATTTTTTGATAGCCAGGTTAGGGGTATAAGTATTATTGTGGAAATAATGTATTTTAGCATTGTAGCAGATTAAGGTTTTGTACGTAGTCGGTGCCGTATGTGTTTGATACCATTACTAGCAAGGATAGGCCTAGTGCTGCTTCGCAGGCTGCGAAAACTAGTAGAATAATGGGTATTATACTGGCTAAAGTGAAGTGTGAGTTTAGGATTATTAGGGTAGCTATAACGAATAAGGACAATATTATTCCTTCCAGGCATAGGAGGGAGGATATTAGGTGAGATCGATACATTAGTAATCCCGTGAGAGATACTATGAATGCTATTATAATATTTATGTATACGAGGGACATTTGGTACTTATGAGTTTGATCATAATCTAATGAGTCGAAATCATTTATTTTGGTTTAAACTAAGTACCATATTCGGTCCATTCTAATCCTTTTTGGGTTCATTCATAGGCTAGGCTTGTGGCTAGTAGGAAAATTAGGAGAAGGGATATAGTAAGCATTGTGTTAAGGTTAGTTGTTTGTGAGGCCCATGGTAGTGGTAGAAGTAGTGCAATTTCTAGATCGAAGAGGAGGAATGTGATAGCTACTAGAAAGAATTTTATGGAGAAAGGAAGGCGAGCAGATCCTATGGGGTCGAATCCACATTCGTATGGGCTTGTTTTTTCTGAGTATACGTTTAGTTGGGGGAGTCAGAATGCGATGGTCACGAGCAATGTAGCTAGTGTAAAGTTAGTTAGGAGGGTAATTATAAGGTTTATTGTTCTTTTTCGGGTTAGGCCGAAGCTAACTGATTGGAAGTCAGTTGTACTAATTAATACTAAAAGAACATGAGCCTCATCAGTAGATGGAAACATAGAGGAAAAGTCATACTACGTCTACGAAGTGTCAATATCAGGCAGCGGCTTCGAAGCCGAAATGGTGATTGGAGGTAAAGTGAAATTTTAGTTGGCGGAGGAAGCAGACAATTAAGAAAGTAGATCCAATAATGACATGGAGGCCGTGGAATCCTGTAGCTACGAAGAAAGTTGAGCCGTAAACTCCGTCTGAGATTGTAAAGGGAGCTTCATAGTATTCTGATGCTTGTAGAAGTGTAAAGTATACGCCTAACGTAATGGTGATGAATAAGGCTTGTAGCATGTGGTTACGGTTCCCTTCTATGAGGCTGTGGTGGGCTCAGGTAATGGAGACTCCTGAGGCTAGAAGGACAGAGGTGTTGAGTAGTGGGACTTCTAAGGGGTTAAGTGGGTGAATGCCTGTTGGGGGTCAGCAGCTGCCTAATTCGGGTGTAGGAGCAAGGCTTGAGTGATAGAAGGCTCAGAAGAAGCCAGTGAAGAATAGGACTTCGGAGACGATGAAGAGGATTATTCCGTAGCGAAGGCTTTTTTGGACAGCAGGAGTATGGTGGCCTTGAAAGGTACTTTCTCGGATTACATCTCGTCATCATTGGTATATTGTAAGTATGTTTGTTGTTAGGCCTAGGGTCAGTAGAGCTGTTGAATTGAAGTGAAATCACATGATGAGGCCAGATGTTATTAGGAGGGCAGATAGTGCTCCTGTGAGGGGTCAGGGACTTGGGTTTACTATGTGATAGGCGTGGGTTTGGTGTGTCATTATGTATTGTCGTGCAGATATAAGCTAACTAGGAGGGTGAATACGTAGGCTTGAACTATAGCTACTGCGAATTCGAGGATTGTTAGTAGAGCTAAAATAGTAAATGTAATAAGTGCTGTTGTGGTATTGATATTTAATAATGCAAGGGTAGCTCCTCCGATTAAGTGAATTAATAAGTGCCCTGCTGTGATGTTGGCTGTTAATCGTACGGCAAGGGCTACTGGTTGGATGAAGAGGCTGATGGTTTCGATAATTACCAGTATTGGGATTAGTGGGGTAGGTGTTCCTTGTGGTAGGAAGTGGGCGAGTGATGCTTTGGTTTTGTTGCGGAAGCCTGTAACTACGGCCCCTGCTCATAGGGGAATAGCCATGCCTAAATTTATTGATAGTTGTGTGGTTGGTGTAAATGAATGGGGTAATAAGCCTAATAAATTTGTAGACCCAATAAATAGAATTAGGGACATTAATATCAATGTTCATGTTTGTCCTTTGGTGTTGTGAGTGCTTATTATTTGTTTTGACATGAGTTGAAGTGCTCATTGTTGGAGGGAGATAAGGCGGTTATTAATTAGTCGGTTTGATGTAGGAAATAGTAAGCTAGGGAATATAATGACGAGAGTAACAAGGGGGAGGCCTAGAATTACAGGGGTAATGAAAGAGGTAAATAGATTTTCGTTCATTTTGTTTCTCAAGGGGCGTCTTGTTTTGGCGTTTTTGTTGTTATTAATTTTGGGTTATAGTAGAAATCGTGTTTTGAGATTTTTAATTGGAGAACAATAAAGAGGACTAAAAATATTGATAGAATTGTCGTGAGTCACGTTGATGTGTCTAGTTGTGGCATGTCATCAAGGAGAGTGTTGTGCTCTCGGTCTTTAACTTAAAAGGTTAATGCTGGCATAGCTTCTTGATGACTTATAACATTGATGCAGATCACTTTTCAAAATATTCTAATGGGACTAGTTCGAGAACGATTGGTATGAAACTATGATTTGATCCGCAGATTTCTGAGCATTGGCCGTAAAATAGGCCTGGACGAGTTGATATGAGGGTTGTTTGATTTAAACGGCCTGGAATTGCGTCTGTTTTTAGTCCTAGAGAGGGAACTGCTCATGAGTGTAAAACGTCTTCGGAGGAGATTAGTATTCGAATTGTTATTTCTATAGGTAATACAGCTCGGTTATCTACTTCTAGTAATCGTAGTTCTCCAGGTTTCAATTCTGATGTTGGAATTATATAGGAGTCGAAGCTTAAGTCTTCATAGTCTGTGTACTCATAACTTCAGTATCATTGATGTCCTATGGTCTTTACTGTGAGAGATGGGTTGTTGATTTCGTCTATTATGTATAGAATTCGTAGGGATGGGAGAGCAATTATAATCAGAATAATGGCTGGTAGAATGGTTCAGATTGTTTCTACTTCTTGTGCGTCTATGGTGCTGGTATGGGTTAGTTTTGTTGTTAGTATCAGTAAGATAATATAGAGTACTAGTGAGCTAATTAGGAAAACAATTATCAGAGTGTGATCGTGAAAGTGTAGCAGTTCTTCTATGATGGGTGATGTTGCGTCTTGAAAGCCTAGCTGTACGGGATATGCCATATGAGATGTACGGGACTTTCACCTGTAATTTAATCTTGACAAGGTTATGTAATGTTTTACTAACATCTCGTTTATTGAGAGAGACATAGTGGTTATGGTGTTGGCTTGAAACCGATAATAGGGGGTTCAATTCCTTCCTCTCTTATTTTAGGTTAATGTATGTAGGTTCTTCAAATGTGTGATATGGTGGAGGGCATCCGTTTAGTCATTCTAGATTTGTTGTGGTTAGGTCCACGGTTAAGACTTCCCGTTTGGATGCAAATGCTTCTCAGATGATAAAAGTCATTAATATTACTGCCGTTAGTGAGATGAATGAGCCTATAGATGAAATAGTGTTTCATATTGTATATGCGTCTGGGTAATCGGAGTATCGTCGTGGTATACCAGATAGCCCTAAGAAATGTTGTGGGAAGAAGGTCATGTTAACACCTACAAATATAATTGCGAAATGGATTTTGGCTCATGTGTCATTAAGGGTGTAGCCTGAGAATAAGGGAAATCAATGTACAAATCCTCCTATGATAGCGAATACAGCTCCTATTGATAGTACGTAGTGGAAATGTGCTACCACATAGTATGTGTCGTGGAGAACGATGTCAAGGGAGGAGTTGGCTAAAACAATTCCAGTTAGTCCTCCAACTGTAAAAAGGAAAATGAAGCCTAGGGCTCATATTATAGCGGGGGATCATTTGATATTTCCTCCGTGAAGTGTTGCTAGCCAACTAAAGACTTTTACTCCGGTTGGGATAGCAATAATTATAGTAGCGGATGTAAAGTAAGCTCGTGTATCGACGTCTATTCCGACTGTGAATATATGATGGGCTCATACAATAAATCCTAGAAATCCAATTGATATTATGGCTCATACTATTCCTATATCCAAATGGCTCTTTTTTTCCTGAATAGTAGGTTACGATGTGGGAGATTATTCCAAAGCCAGGTAAAATTAGAATATATACTTCGGGGTGTCCAAAAAATCAGAATAAGTGTTGATATAAGATAGGGTCTCCTCCTCCTGCTGGGT
The DNA here is from genome assembly GCF_023091745.1 of Budorcas taxicolor. Classification (NCBI taxonomy): domain Eukaryota; kingdom Metazoa; phylum Chordata; class Mammalia; order Artiodactyla; family Bovidae; genus Budorcas; species Budorcas taxicolor. The sequence goes on along the minus strand of NW_026291625.1, from coordinate 22,268 downwards.
CAAAGAAAGTTGTATTCAGGTTTCGGTCTGTTAGTAATATTGTGATGCCAGCTGCTAATACAGGAAGTGAGAGGAGGAGTAGTACGGCAGTGATCAGTACAGATCACACGAACAGGGGGGTCTGGTATTGTGATATTGCGGGAGGTTTTATGTTAATAATAGTTGTAATAAAATTAATGGCTCCTAAAATTGAGGAAACACCTGCTAGGTGTAGGGAGAAAATGGTCAGGTCTACTGAGGCTCCTGCGTGGGCTAGATTACCTGCTAGAGGGGGATATACGGTTCAACCCGTCCCTGCTCCGGCTTCGACTATAGAGGATGCTAGGAGTAATAGGAAAGAAGGGGGGAGGAGCCAAAAACTTATATTATTTATCCGAGGGAATGCTATATCAGGGGCTCCAATCATTAGAGGAACTAGCCAGTTGCCAAACCCTCCAATTATAATAGGCATTACTATAAAGAAGATTATTACGAATGCGTGTGCAGTTACAATTACGTTGTAGATTTGGTCATCTCCAAGTAGAGTTCCGGGTTGGCCTAACTCAGCACGAATTAGTAAGCTCAGAGCGGTTCCTACTATGCCGGCTCAGGCACCAAATAGAAGATAAAGGGTACCGATATCTTTATGATTAGTTGAAAATAATCAGCGGTTTATGAACATGGGTAAAATGGCTGAGTAAAGCAATAGACTGTAAATCTAAGAATAGAGGTTTGATTCCTCTTTTTACCAGGTCCTGTAGTGAATTAACATATTGAATTGCAAATTCAAAGGAGCAGCTTCAAACTCTGCCGGGGCTTCTCCCGCCTTTTTTTTCTTGCGGCGGGAGAAGTAGATTGAAGCCAGTTATTTAGGGTATTTAGCTGTTAACTAAAGTTTCGTGGGGGTGGGACCCACCAATCTAGTGAGGATTTAGCTTAATTAAAGTAGTTGATTTGCATTCAATTGATGTAAGATATGATCTTGCAGTCCTTATCAGGAATTAAGTAAATTATACTTGCTTAGGGCTTTGAAGGCTCTTGGTCTATTTAACCTAAATTCCTATTCTAGGATTGAGAGAATTGGTGTAAGTGGTAGTAGTATAGTGGACAATACGGTTATTGTTGGTAGGAGGGTTATTCGTTTTATGGTTGAGAATTGTCATTTTATTTTTATGTTGTTTGTGGAAGGGAACATAGTAAGTGTGGTGGAATATGCCAGTCGTATGTAGAAATATAGGTTTAGTAGTGCTGTAATTGCTATGAAGGTAGGTAGGATAATGCTATTGTTTTTTGTCATTTCTTGAATAATTATTCATTTTGGCATAAATCCTGATAGTGGGGGGAGTCCTCCTATTGATAGGAGGGTAATGAGAATTAGAATAGTTATGATGGGTGTTTTGTTTCATGTGTGTGATAGTGATAGAGTGGTTGTGGTTGAGTTGGCTATAAATAGTGTAAATATGGTGGAAGTTATGATGATGTAAATGATTAGGTTTAGTAATGTTATGGTGGGATTGTATGGTAAAATTGCTGTTATTCAGCCTATGTGGGCAATTGATGAGTAAGCTATAATTTTTCGTAGTTGGGTTTGGTTTAATCCTCCTCAGCCTCCGATTATAATGGATAGAATTGATAGGGTTAAGATTATATTTAGGTTGATGGATTGGGATACTTGGTAAAGTACCGATATGGGTGCTAGTTTTTGTCATGTAAGTAAGATTAGGCCTGAAGATAGAGGGATGCCTTGTGTTACTTCTGGGACTCAGAAGTGGAATGGGGCTATTCCTAGTTTTATGGCGAGGGCTATTGTTATGAGTATGGAGGCTGTTGGGTTAAATAGTTTTATTACGGTTCATTGGCCTGAGAATATTAAGTTGATGATAATGGCTATTATTAGTAGTATTGAGGCTGTTGATTGAGTTAGGAAATATTTAGTTGATGCTTCTGTGGCTCGTGGGTTGTGTTTTTTTATTATAATAGGAATGATGGCGAGTATATTTATTTCAAATCCGATTCAGATGAGTAGTCAGTGGGAGCTAATTATAACGATAATGGTTCCAAGTATTATAGTTATTAAGATAATAATGAGAGTGATTGGGTTTATTAGTACGGGAAGGATACAAACCAACATTTTCGGGGTATGGGCCCGATAGCTTAATTAGCTGACCTTACTATTAGAATTTGGTGTAATTGGGAGCACGAAGAGTTTTGAGTTCTTAGGAGTAGGTTCAATTCCTATAGTTCTAGAAATAAGAGGATTTAAACCTCTATAATTTACTCTATCAAAGTAACTCTTTTGTCAGACATATTTCTTATGTTTGTGGGGGGATACTTGATAGGAGAATAGGTAGAGATACATGTCATATGCATAGGGCTAGCGTTAGGGGTAGAAAATTTTTTCATAATAAGTGCATCAGTTGATCATAGCGGAATCGGGGGTAGGATGCTCGGATTCATAGGAAGGTCATTGTGAGTAGTAGTGATTTGATGATAAAGTTAATTGCGTAGAGTTCTGGTATGTATGGGTTATGGGATGCTCCTAGGAAGAGGGTTGTTGTGAAGATATTTATTATAATAATGTTTGCATATTCTGCTATAAAGAATAGGGCGAATGGTCCTGCGGCGTATTCTACATTAAAGCCCGATACTAGTTCAGATTCTCCTTCAGTAAGATCAAATGGTGCTCGGTTTGTTTCTGCTAGTGTTGAAATGAATCATATTATTGCTAAGGGTCATGCTGGGAAGATTAGTCATACTTGTTCTTGTGTAATGATTAATGTAGAGAGAGTGAAGGATCCATTTATTAGTAAGATTGATAGTAAGATAATTGCTAGTGTAACTTCATATGAAATTGTTTGTGCTACTGCTCGTAGGGCTCCAATAAGAGCGTATTTTGAGTTGGAGGCTCAGCCTGATCAGAGGATCGAGTATACGGCTAAGCTTGATATAGCTAATATGAAAAGGATTCCTAAGTTTATATTGATGAGGGGATAGGGTATGGGTAGGGGGATTCATATAGTTAAGGCTAGGGTTAGGGCTAGGATGGGGGCTAGAATAAATATTGAGATTGAGGATGTGGCAGGTCGTAGGGGTTCTTTAATGAAAAGTTTGATTGCATCGGCGATGGGTTGGAGTAAGCCATATGGTCCTACAATATTTGGGCCTTTTCGGAGTTGTATGTAGCCTAGGATTTTTCGTTCAACTAGTGTAAGAAAAGCTACGGCTAGAAGAATGGGGATAATAAGTGTTAAGATGTTGAGTATAAACATTTTGTTAAGGAGAGGATTTGAATCTCTGAGTATAAAGGTTTAAGTTTTACGCAATTACCGGGCTCTGCCACCTTAACTGGGCCCTTTTCTAGGGCAGGTATTGTTTGTGAGGTCAATTGAGATAAAGTCATTGATTGATTTAAGGCGCTTTGTTGAAGTTGGCCTTATTTCTCTTGTCCTTTCGTACTGGGAGAAATACATAACAGATAGAAACCGACCTGGATTACTCCGGTCTGAACTCAGATCACGTAGGACTTTAATCGTTGAACAAACGAACCTTTGATAGCGGTTGCACCATCGGGGTGTCCTGATCCAACATCGAGGTCGTAAACCCTATTGTCGATATGGACTCTTGAATAGGATTGCGCTGTTATCCCTAGGGTAACTTGTTCCGTTGATCAAGTCTTTGGATCAATAAACGATAGTTTGATTTGACTTGTGGGTCTAGTCTTTAAAATCGTTCGGAGGATTTTTTGTTCTCCGAGGTCACCCCAACCAAAACTGCTAGTCCATAAAGAGTGTTGTTATCCCTTAATGGTTAAGTTTATTTTCTTTGGACTAGTTAGTTAAAGCTCCATAGGGTCTTCTCGTCTTGTTGGTTTATTCCCGCCTCTTCACGGGAAGGTCAATTTCACTGATTGGAAGTAAGAGACAGTAAAACCCTCGTGTGGCCGTTCATACAAGTCCTTATTTAGAGAACAAATGATTATGCTACCTTTGCACGGTCAGGATACCGCGGCCGTTTAACGTCTAGTCACTGGGCAGGCAGTGCCTCCAATACTGGGGATGCTGGAGGTGATGTTTTTGGTAAACAGGCGGGATTTGTGTTTGCCGAGTTCCTTTTACTTCTTTTAATCTTTCCTGGGTGCACTCCTGTGTTGGATTAACAGTATAATTAATAAATTATTTATTGTTGGGTTATTTTTATTTACTGTTAACAGTCAGAGTATTATCAGATACTGACTTAAACTTGTGCAAGGAGAAAATATTTCTTGTTACTCATATTAACATTATTGCTTCTATTTAGTAATAGAATAGTCCAGTACTAGGTCTAGGAGTTGGTTATATTGTTGTTGGGATTAGTATTGTTTTTATTGTTGAGCTTTAACGCTTTCTTAATAGATGGCTGCTTTTAGGCCTACTATGGTGTTGTAAGATCTTACTCTCTAGTGAAGGTTGTACCCATTTCTAAAAGGCTGTACCTTTTTAGACTAACTTTTAAAGATACAGTGAGATTTGTTTATATTTTTTGGTATCTTTAAAGCTGAACTAAGATTCATTTTCTGGACAACCAGCTATCACCAGGCTCGTTAGGCATGTCACCTCTACTTATAGATCTTCTCACTATTTTGCCACATAGATGAGTTGGTTCTAATAAACTGTCTATAGGTAGCTCGTCTGGTTTCGGGTTACTTAGCTGAAATTCGTTTTGTTAAGTTTTTTGCTCGTTAATTCATTATGCAAAAGGTACAAGGGTTAATCTTTGCTTTTTTGTACTTTGATTATTTTCTTTCATCGTTCCCTTACGGTACTTTCTCTATAGCGCCATGTTTAGAATTTCTATCTCCTATACTTTAATAGGGGTAAATGTTTTGTTTTAGTATGTTTTGGTTATTGGATTGAAGAGTGGGGGTTTGGGCTAGGCATAGTTCAAAACATTCACAGTACACGAAATCTTCTAGGTGTAAACTAGATGCTTTAATTAAGCTATGTCTTGGTTTGTCCAAGCACACTTTCCAGTATGCTTACCTTGTTACGACTTACCTCCTCTCGTGTAATTGGTGCATGTAAATAGGTTTGGGTGCATATATTTACTTGAGGAGGGTGACGGGCGGTGTGTGCGTGCTTCATGGCCTGGTTCAACTAAGCACTCTATTCTTAGTTTACTACTAAATCCTCCTTTGGCTGTTAGTTTCATAATGGCTTTCGTATTAAGTTTTCTTGGATAGAAAATGTAGCCCATTTCTTCCCATTCCATAGGTTACACCTTGACCTAACGTTTTTATGTGTTATGATTGAGCTTACTTTTGTTCCTTTTCAGGGTTTGCTGAAGATGGCGGTATACAGACTGTATTAGCAAGGATTGGTGAGGTTTATCGGGGTTTATCGATTATAGAACAGGCTCCTCTAGAAGGGTGTAAAGCACCGCCAAGTCCTTTGAGTTTTGGGCCGTTGCCGGTAGTACTCTGGCGAATAATCTTGTTTTTGCAATTATTTATGTTTAGGGCTAAGCATAGTGGGGTATCTAATCCCAGTTTGGGTCTTAGCTATAGTGTGTCAGTTGTCGTAGAGTTACTTTCGTCACTTATTTTTGTTATAATTATGGCTTTTTACAGCTTAATTAGGATTTAACTCTATTTGGTGTAGTACTTTAACACGTTTTACGCCGTGTTCCTGTTAGCTTGGGTTAGTCGTATGACCGCGGTGGCTGGCACGAGATTTACCAACCCTAGTTAATATGGCTTAGTCGAACTTTCGTTCATGGCTTAAATTTTGTCACTGCTGTTTCCCGTGGGGGTGTGGTTAAGCAAGGCGTTATGAGCTACAGGGTGTGTGCTTGATACCTGCTCCTCTTAGTCCTGCTGATTCGGAGGGCGCTACTCACCGGGGTGCGGATGCTTGCATGTGTAAGTCTATTGAAAGTTAACAGGAAGGCCAGGACCAAACCTATGTGTTTATGGAGTTGGTATACTCATCTAGGCATTTTCAGTGCCTTGCTTTAAATTTAAGCTACATTAACCATGTAGTATGTAAGCAGACCCAGGCACCTATATGTCTATCTTGTTTGGAGTGTGAATTTGAGTATTGGGGGTGAGATAAATTTATATTGATACTTAGGGGGAAGTATGTTAAAAATGGTGGTTAATATTTAAGAGGGGGGGGGGGAAATATAATAGGTATGTCCTGTAACCATTGACTGAAATGCCCATGCCTACCATTATGGGGATGCTCAAGATGCAGTTAAGTCCAGCTACAATTTATGCTCCGGGTCGGGGCCTTTGACGGCCATAGCTGAGTCCAAGCATCCCCGAAAATTAAAAAATACCAAATGTATGACAGCACAGTTATGTGTGAGCATGGGCTGATTAGTAATTAGTCCATCGAGATGTCTTATTTAAGAGGAAAGAATGGGCGGTTTTAGATGAGATGGCCCTGAAGAAAGAACCAGATGTCTGATAAAGTTCATTAAATAGCTACCCCCACGATTAATGGGCCCGGAGCGAGAAGAGAAATCCCTGCCAAGCGGGTTGCTGGTTTCACGCGGCATGGTCGGTAAGCTCGTGATCTAGTGGACGGGATACGCATGGTGACGAGGATAGATTTGACTTTATGCGCTATGTACGATCTAAGCAGGAAATGTCCTATGTACTATAGATAATTTTTATTGTACTTGCTTATATGCAAGGGGAAAATCATTTAATGTACTATATACATATTATATCTTTATTACATTAATTATGATGTACATGCTTATATGCATGGGGTAGATCATGTAATGTAATATATACATAGTATGTCTTTATTACATTAATTATAATGTACATACTGCACACAAAGTAGGTCATGTAGTATACTGCATTTATGTATGTTTTTATTATATTACTTCAGTGTATATATTCATACATATAGGATGGATCATGTGGTGTGCTAGACGCATATCATGTTTACATTGTATGAGTGTTAGTGGGTATGTTTGGGCAAATGACATGGTGTGTCTGTGTGTAGTACTCGTACATGTGTCTATTGAGGTGAGTTATTAAGCATGTTGTTACACGTGCAAGCTTATAGAGTGGGAGATTTGTGTCGTATGTTTAAAAATTTTAGCGGATTTAATACTGGGGAGGTTCTTAGTGTTTTTGGGGGTATATCAATAGACGCAATTAATAGTGGTTCAGGGAATAGTTTAAGTAGAACTTCAGCTTTGGGTGTTGATGGTGAGGCTATCGCTTCTTCCTTGAGTCTTAGGGAGGTTAATTGTTCTCCTTTTCTGGTTTACAAGACCAGCGTATTAATTTTACTACAAAGACTTGTCTTCATTTCAGGAGATTGTTTTCGATGGTGCTGGCTAGTGGTATTATTGCCAGGATGATGAGGAAATATATGATGGATGCTAATTGTCCGATGGTGATGTAGGGGTGTTCAACCGGTTGTCCTCCGATTCATGTAAGTGTTAATAGGTCTGCTATTAAAAGTCAGAATATGCATTGGCTGATTGGTCGGAACATTATGCTTCGTTGTTTGGATGTGTGGAGGAAGGGTACGAGTGTTAAGATCAAGATGGAAAGGACTAAGGCTAGGACTCCTCCCAGTTTATTGGGGATTGATCGTAGGATTGCGTATGCAAATAGGAAATACCATTCTGGCTTAATGTGGGAGGGTGTACTGAGTGGGTTTGCTGGAGTATAATTATCCGGGTCTCCGAGTAGGTCGGGAGTGAATAGTACTAGTGATATGAGGATGAGGATTAATAGTATGATGCCTAGGATGTCCTTGATGGTGTAATAAGGGTGAAATGGAATTTTGTCTGTGTCTGATGGAATTCCTGTGGGGTTGTTGGATCCTGTTTCGTGGAGGAAAATTAAGTGGATTATGGTGAGAGCTACAATGATAAATGGGAGGATGAAGTGGAAAGCGAAGAATCGGGTGAGGGTGGCTTTGTCTACTGAAAATCCCCCTCAGATTCATTCAACTAGGTTGGTGCCAATGTATGGGATTGCCGAGAGGAGGTTGGTAATGACTGTTGCTCCTCAGAATGATATCTGTCCTCATGGTAGGACATAGCCTATGAATGCTGTGGCTATTGTTGTAAATAGGAGAATTACTCCGATGTTTCATGTTTCTAAGAAGGTATATGATCCGTAATATAGGCCTCGTCCTACATGCATAAATAGGCAGATAAAAAATATTGATGCTCCGTTTGCGTGCATATATCGGATGATTCAGCCATAGTTTACGTCTCGACAAATGTGGGTTACAGAGGAGAATGCTATTGTTGTATCGGATGTGTAGTGTATTGCTAGGAATAGGCCTGTTAAGATTTGTAGAGCTAAGCAAGTGCCTAGGAGGGATCCAAAGTTTCATCATGATGAGATGTTTGATGGAGTTGGGAGGTCAATGAGTGCGTTGTTTACGATTTTTATTAGTGGGTGAGTTTTTCGGATGTTGATCATTAGTGTTCTTGTAGTTGAATAACAACGATGGTTTTTCATATCATTAGTCATGGTTAGATTCCATGCAGGAATAATGATTATGTACATTGTATTTATTTTAAGTGTAATTTTTGTGATGGGCTTTGTAGGGTTTTCTTCAAAACCTTCGCCTATTTATGGGGGGTTGGGATTGATTGTGAGTGGTGGGGTTGGGTGTGGTATTGTGTTAAATTATGGTGGTTCTTTTTTAGGTTTAATGGTTTTTTTAGTTTATTTAGGGGGTATAATGGTGGTTTTTGGTTATACGACAGCTATGGCTACTGAGCAGTATCCTGAGGTTTGGGTTTCTAATAAGGTTGTTTTAGGAACGTTTATTACTGGTTTGTTGATGGAGTTTTTTATAATTTACTATGTGTTGAAGGATAAGGAGGTGGAGATTGTGTTTAAGTTTAATGGTATGGGGGATTGGGTAATTTATGATACAGGGGATTCTGGGTTTTTTAGTGAGGAGGCCATGGGGATTGCTGCTTTGTACAGCTATGGTACTTGATTAGTTATTGTTACTGGTTGATCTTTATTAATTGGTGTAGTGGTGATTATAGAGATTACTCGTGGAAATTAAGTAGAATTGTGCTAGTGAAAATCGTAATTAGGAAGGAAAGGAAATATAATTTAATTAAGCCTTTTTGGTTTGTGATTATGATAGATGTTTTTATTTGGGTTAGTGAGATGGTTTTTGGTATAATGGTTTCTAGTCAGGTTAGGTCTAGAAGGGAGGATGCTGATTTTTGGCTTATTGTTAGATTTATATAGGGGGTTAAGCGGTGTATGACTGTGGGATAATATCCTAGTAGGTTAGAAAATTTGAATATGTTTGATGGGTAATTGAACTTTAAGTAGTGGGTTATGTTGTTAATTTCTAGTGCTAGAATAAAGCCTAGGATTGTAATTGTTAGGGCGGTGATTTTTAGGTAGTAGGGTATAGTTGTTTGGGGAATGGTTGTTGGGGGGATGTTGTTAGAAATGATGAATCCTGCGAAAAGACTTCCGATTAGTAAGCGTTTAATTGAGTTAATTAGGAATGGGTTGTTTTCATTAATAGAAATAAGGGTTGGGAATCGGGGTTGTCCTAGGAGTGTGAAGAAAATAATACGGGTACTGTAGATAGCTGTGAAGGAGATGGCGATTAGTGTTATTAAGAGGGCTCAGGCGTTGGTATATGACGTGTTGGCGGATTCAATAATTAGATCTTTGGAGTAGAATCCGGTGAGGAAAGGTATTCCTGTTAGTGCAAGGCTGCCAATAATAAGGGCTGTTGCGGTGAATGGTATGGCTTTAAATAGGCCTCCTATTTTTCGAATATCTTGTTCGTTATTTAGATTGTGGATGATGGAGCCGGAGCATAGAAATAATATGGCTTTGAAGAAAGCGTGGGTGCAGATGTGAAGAAGTGCTAGGTGAGGCTGGTTAATTCCAATTGTTACTATCATAAGGCCGAGTTGGCTGGATGTAGAGAAGGCGATGATTTTTTTAATGTCATTTTGGGTGAGGGCACATATTGCTGTAAATAGTGTGGTAATGGCTCCTAGGCATAGTATAGTAGATTGGATGAGTTTATTGTTTTCTGTTAATGGATAAAAGCGGATTAGTAAGAAAATACCTGCTACTACTATTGTACTTGAGTGGAGTAATGCTGAGACAGGTGTCGGACCCTCTATTGCGGAGGGTAATCATGGGTGCAGGCTAAATTGTGCGGATTTTCCGGTTGCGGCTAGAATTAGTCCTATTAGAGGTAGATTTGAGTTCTCTGGTTTTAGTAAGAAGATTTGTTGAAGGTCTCAAGTGTTGAGGTTAATTAGGAATCATGCTATTGCTAGGATAAATCCGATGTCGCCAATGCGGTTATATAGGATTGCTTGTAGAGCTGCTGTGTTTGCGTCTGCTCGTCCGTATCACCATCCAATTAGTAGAAATGATATAATTCCGACTCCTTCTCAGCCAATGAATAGTTGAAAGATGTTATTTGCAGTGACGAGGATGAGTATTGTGATAAGAAATAAGAGTAAGTACTTAAAAAATTGGTTGATGTTGGGGTCGGAATGTATGTATCATATTGAGAATTCTATGATGGATCATGTGACGAATAGTGATACTGGGATAAATATTGTCGAGAAGTAATCTATTTTGAAGCTGAGAGATAGTTTGAGGGTTTGGATGGTTAGTCAGTGTCAGTTTGAAATAATTATTTCTTGTCCTGTATGAATAAATATTATAGTGGGAATTATACTAGTGATAAAGGCGTATGAAATGGTTGTTTTTACGTAAAGTGGGTAATTGGTGAATTTGTGGGTGCTAAGACTAGTTGTCATGATGGGTACGGTTAGTAGGATTAGGGTAGTTAGTGTGAGGGATGGGAACAGGTTTATTACTTTTATTTGGAGTTGCACCAATTTTTTGGTTCCTAAGACCAATGGATAACTGCTATCCTTTAAAAGTTTGAAAAAGCCATGTTGTCAGGCATGGGAGCATAGAATTAGCAGTTCTTGCATACTTTTTCGGTAAATAAGAAGGTGATAGGCTTCTATTGTTAGATTCACAATCTAATGTTTTTTTAAACTATATTTACAGTATAGGGGTCCTAGGATAATTTTTGGGTTTAGGGATAGAAGCAGTAGTGGTAGTATGTGTAGTGATATGAGTGCATTTTCTCGTGTGAAGGAAGGTGAAATGTTATTGATATGATGAGTGTATTTGCCCCGTTGTGTTGTGATTAGTATATAGAGGGTGTAGAGAGTAGTGATTACTATGTTAAGTCCTATTAGAATAATTGTGATATTAGATCATGAAAAAGTCGATATTACTACAAATAGTTCTCCGATTAGGTTGATTGTTGGGGGTAGAGCCAGGTTGGTTAGACTTGCTAGGAGTCATCAGGTGGCTATTAGTGGAAGAAGTGTTTGTAGGCCGCGGGCTAAGATTATTGTACGGCTGTGAATTCGTTCGTAGTTAGAATTTGCTAGGCAGAAAAGTATAGAGGATGTAAGGCCGTGGGCAATTATCAGGGCGGTGGCTCCTATGTAGCTTCAGGGTGTTTGGATTAGGATTGCAACGATGACAAGTGCCATGTGGCTAATAGAGGAGTACGCGATGAGTGATTTCAGGTCCGTTTGACGAAGGCAAATTGAGCTGGTTATGATTATGCCTCATAGTGATAGCATGATGAATGGGTATGCTATAAAGTCGGTGATTGGATCTAGGAGAAGCGTAATTCGTAACATGCCGTATCCTCCTAGTTTTAGTAGGATTGCTGCAAGAACTATGGAGCCTGCAATTGGGGCTTCTACGTGGGCTTTGGGTAGTCAGAGATGAAGTCCGTATAGTGGTATTTTTACTATAAAGGCTATTATGCATGCTAGTCACATGAAGGTGTTGGATCAGGAGCTGGGTATTGGTTGTACTCAGTATTGTAGAATTAGGAAGTTTAGGGATCCTATTGTGTTTTGAATATAGATTAGTGCAACTAGTAAGGGTAGGGATCCTGCTAGTGTATAAAACAAGAAGTAGAGACCGGCATTTAGGCGTTCTGTTTGGTTCCCTCATCGGGTAATAATAATGAGTGTGGGAACTAGTGTTGCTTCAAATATAATATAAAAGAGAATTAGTTCTGTAGCAGAGAATGTCATAATTAGAAATAGTTGTAATAGGATTAGTATTGAGATGAAGAATTTTTTTCGGGCTGGGTTTTCTTTTGATAGGTGATGCTGGCTAGCTATAAGTATTAAGGGGAGGAGTCATATGGTTAGAATAAGTAGTGGTGTAGATAAGGAGTCGGAGAAGAAAGTTAATGAGAAGTTGAGGCTGTTATCGCCAAATTGGTTTATAAGGAGTAGGCTTGTAAGGCTAATTAGTAAGCTGTGGAGTGTGGAGTTAATTCAGATTATGTTATTTTTTGATAGCCAGGTTAGGGGTATAAGTATTATTGTGGAAATAATGTATTTTAGCATTGTAGCAGATTAAGGTTTTGTACGTAGTCGGTGCCGTATGTGTTTGATACCATTACTAGCAAGGATAGGCCTAGTGCTGCTTCGCAGGCTGCGAAAACTAGTAGAATAATGGGTATTATACTGGCTAAAGTGAAGTGTGAGTTTAGGATTATTAGGGTAGCTATAACGAATAAGGACAATATTATTCCTTCCAGGCATAGGAGGGAGGATATTAGGTGAGATCGATACATTAGTAATCCCGTGAGAGATACTATGAATGCTATTATAATATTTATGTATACGAGGGACATTTGGTACTTATGAGTTTGATCATAATCTAATGAGTCGAAATCATTTATTTTGGTTTAAACTAAGTACCATATTCGGTCCATTCTAATCCTTTTTGGGTTCATTCATAGGCTAGGCTTGTGGCTAGTAGGAAAATTAGGAGAAGGGATATAGTAAGCATTGTGTTAAGGTTAGTTGTTTGTGAGGCCCATGGTAGTGGTAGAAGTAGTGCAATTTCTAGATCGAAGAGGAGGAATGTGATAGCTACTAGAAAGAATTTTATGGAGAAAGGAAGGCGAGCAGATCCTATGGGGTCGAATCCACATTCGTATGGGCTTGTTTTTTCTGAGTATACGTTTAGTTGGGGGAGTCAGAATGCGATGGTCACGAGCAATGTAGCTAGTGTAAAGTTAGTTAGGAGGGTAATTATAAGGTTTATTGTTCTTTTTCGGGTTAGGCCGAAGCTAACTGATTGGAAGTCAGTTGTACTAATTAATACTAAAAGAACATGAGCCTCATCAGTAGATGGAAACATAGAGGAAAAGTCATACTACGTCTACGAAGTGTCAATATCAGGCAGCGGCTTCGAAGCCGAAATGGTGATTGGAGGTAAAGTGAAATTTTAGTTGGCGGAGGAAGCAGACAATTAAGAAAGTAGATCCAATAATGACATGGAGGCCGTGGAATCCTGTAGCTACGAAGAAAGTTGAGCCGTAAACTCCGTCTGAGATTGTAAAGGGAGCTTCATAGTATTCTGATGCTTGTAGAAGTGTAAAGTATACGCCTAACGTAATGGTGATGAATAAGGCTTGTAGCATGTGGTTACGGTTCCCTTCTATGAGGCTGTGGTGGGCTCAGGTAATGGAGACTCCTGAGGCTAGAAGGACAGAGGTGTTGAGTAGTGGGACTTCTAAGGGGTTAAGTGGGTGAATGCCTGTTGGGGGTCAGCAGCTGCCTAATTCGGGTGTAGGAGCAAGGCTTGAGTGATAGAAGGCTCAGAAGAAGCCAGTGAAGAATAGGACTTCGGAGACGATGAAGAGGATTATTCCGTAGCGAAGGCTTTTTTGGACAGCAGGAGTATGGTGGCCTTGAAAGGTACTTTCTCGGATTACATCTCGTCATCATTGGTATATTGTAAGTATGTTTGTTGTTAGGCCTAGGGTCAGTAGAGCTGTTGAATTGAAGTGAAATCACATGATGAGGCCAGATGTTATTAGGAGGGCAGATAGTGCTCCTGTGAGGGGTCAGGGACTTGGGTTTACTATGTGATAGGCGTGGGTTTGGTGTGTCATTATGTATTGTCGTGCAGATATAAGCTAACTAGGAGGGTGAATACGTAGGCTTGAACTATAGCTACTGCGAATTCGAGGATTGTTAGTAGAGCTAAAATAGTAAATGTAATAAGTGCTGTTGTGGTATTGATATTTAATAATGCAAGGGTAGCTCCTCCGATTAAGTGAATTAATAAGTGCCCTGCTGTGATGTTGGCTGTTAATCGTACGGCAAGGGCTACTGGTTGGATGAAGAGGCTGATGGTTTCGATAATTACCAGTATTGGGATTAGTGGGGTAGGTGTTCCTTGTGGTAGGAAGTGGGCGAGTGATGCTTTGGTTTTGTTGCGGAAGCCTGTAACTACGGCCCCTGCTCATAGGGGAATAGCCATGCCTAAATTTATTGATAGTTGTGTGGTTGGTGTAAATGAATGGGGTAATAAGCCTAATAAATTTGTAGACCCAATAAATAGAATTAGGGACATTAATATCAATGTTCATGTTTGTCCTTTGGTGTTGTGAGTGCTTATTATTTGTTTTGACATGAGTTGAAGTGCTCATTGTTGGAGGGAGATAAGGCGGTTATTAATTAGTCGGTTTGATGTAGGAAATAGTAAGCTAGGGAATATAATGACGAGAGTAACAAGGGGGAGGCCTAGAATTACAGGGGTAATGAAAGAGGTAAATAGATTTTCGTTCATTTTGTTTCTCAAGGGGCGTCTTGTTTTGGCGTTTTTGTTGTTATTAATTTTGGGTTATAGTAGAAATCGTGTTTTGAGATTTTTAATTGGAGAACAATAAAGAGGACTAAAAATATTGATAGAATTGTCGTGAGTCACGTTGATGTGTCTAGTTGTGGCATGTCATCAAGGAGAGTGTTGTGCTCTCGGTCTTTAACTTAAAAGGTTAATGCTGGCATAGCTTCTTGATGACTTATAACATTGATGCAGATCACTTTTCAAAATATTCTAATGGGACTAGTTCGAGAACGATTGGTATGAAACTATGATTTGATCCGCAGATTTCTGAGCATTGGCCGTAAAATAGGCCTGGACGAGTTGATATGAGGGTTGTTTGATTTAAACGGCCTGGAATTGCGTCTGTTTTTAGTCCTAGAGAGGGAACTGCTCATGAGTGTAAAACGTCTTCGGAGGAGATTAGTATTCGAATTGTTATTTCTATAGGTAATACAGCTCGGTTATCTACTTCTAGTAATCGTAGTTCTCCAGGTTTCAATTCTGATGTTGGAATTATATAGGAGTCGAAGCTTAAGTCTTCATAGTCTGTGTACTCATAACTTCAGTATCATTGATGTCCTATGGTCTTTACTGTGAGAGATGGGTTGTTGATTTCGTCTATTATGTATAGAATTCGTAGGGATGGGAGAGCAATTATAATCAGAATAATGGCTGGTAGAATGGTTCAGATTGTTTCTACTTCTTGTGCGTCTATGGTGCTGGTATGGGTTAGTTTTGTTGTTAGTATCAGTAAGATAATATAGAGTACTAGTGAGCTAATTAGGAAAACAATTATCAGAGTGTGATCGTGAAAGTGTAGCAGTTCTTCTATGATGGGTGATGTTGCGTCTTGAAAGCCTAGCTGTACGGGATATGCCATATGAGATGTACGGGACTTTCACCTGTAATTTAATCTTGACAAGGTTATGTAATGTTTTACTAACATCTCGTTTATTGAGAGAGACATAGTGGTTATGGTGTTGGCTTGAAACCGATAATAGGGGGTTCAATTCCTTCCTCTCTTATTTTAGGTTAATGTATGTAGGTTCTTCAAATGTGTGATATGGTGGAGGGCATCCGTTTAGTCATTCTAGATTTGTTGTGGTTAGGTCCACGGTTAAGACTTCCCGTTTGGATGCAAATGCTTCTCAGATGATAAAAGTCATTAATATTACTGCCGTTAGTGAGATGAATGAGCCTATAGATGAAATAGTGTTTCATATTGTATATGCGTCTGGGTAATCGGAGTATCGTCGTGGTATACCAGATAGCCCTAAGAAATGTTGTGGGAAGAAGGTCATGTTAACACCTACAAATATAATTGCGAAATGGATTTTGGCTCATGTGTCATTAAGGGTGTAGCCCATTAAGGGTGTAGCCTGAGAATAAGGGAAATCAATGTACAAATCCTCCTATGATAGCGAATACAGCTCCTATTGATAGTACGTAGTGGAAATGTGCTACCACATAGTATGTGTCGTGGAGAACGATGTCAAGGGAGGAGTTGGCTAAAACAATTCCAGTTAGTCCTCCAACTGTAAAAAGGAAAATGAAGCCTAGGGCTCATATTATAGCGGGGGATCATTTGATATTTCCTCCGTGAAGTGTTGCTAGCCAACTAAAGACTTTTACTCCGGTTGGGATAGCAATAATTATAGTAGCGGATGTAAAGTAAGCTCGTGTATCGACGTCTATTCCGACTGTGAATATATGATGGGCTCATACAATAAATCCCAATTGATATTATGGCTCATACTATTCCTATATATCCAAATGGCTCTTTTTTTCCTGAATAGTAGGTTACGATGTGGGAGATTATTCCAAAGCCAGGTAAAATTAGAATATATACTTCGGGGTGTCCAAAAAATCAGAATAAGTGTTGATATAAGATAGGGTCTCCTCCTCCTGCTGGGTCAAAGAAAGTTGTATTCAGGTTTCGGTCTGTTAGTAATATTGTGATGCCAGCTGCTAATACAGGAAGTGAGAGGAGGAGTAGTACGGCAGTGATCAGTACAGATCACACGAACAGGGGGGTCTGGTATTGTGATATTGCGGGAGGTTTTATGTTAATAATAGTTGTAATAAAATTAATGGCTCCTAAAATTGAGGAAACACCTGCTAGGTGTAGGGAGAAAATGGTCAGGTCTACTGAGGCTCCTGCGTGGGCTAGATTACCTGCTAGAGGGGGATATACGGTTCAACCCGTCCCTGCTCCGGCTTCGACTATAGAGGATGCTAGGAGTAATAGGAAAGAAGGGGGGAGGAGCCAAAAACTTATATTATTTATCCGAGGGAATGCTATATCAGGGGCTCCAATCATTAGAGGAACTAGCCAGTTGCCAAACCCTCCAATTATAATAGGCATTACTATAAAGAAGATTATTACGAATGCGTGTGCAGTTACAATTACGTTGTAGATTTGGTCATCTCCAAGTAGAGTTCCGGGTTGGCCTAACTCAGCACGAATTAGTAAGCTCAGAGCGGTTCCTACTATGCCGGCTCAGGCACCAAATAGAAGATAAAGGGTACCGATATCTTTATGATTAGTTGAAAATAATCAGCGGTTTATGAACATGGGTAAAATGGCTGAGTAAAGCAATAGACTGTAAATCTAAGAATAGAGGTTTGATTCCTCTTTTTACCAGGTCCTGTAGTGAATTAACATATTGAATTGCAAATTCAAAGGAGCAGCTTCAAACTCTGCCGGGGCTTCTCCCGCCTTTTTTTTCTTGCGGCGGGAGAAGTAGATTGAAGCCAGTTATTTAGGGTATTTAGCTGTTAACTAAAGTTTCGTGGGGGTGGGACCCACCAATCTAGTGAGGATTTAGCTTAATTAAAGTAGTTGATTTGCATTCAATTGATGTAAGATATGATCTTGCAGTCCTTATCAGGAATTAAGTAAATTATACTTGCTTAGGGCTTTGAAGGCTCTTGGTCTATTTAACCTAAATTCCTATTCTAGGATTGAGAGAATTGGTGTAAGTGGTAGTAGTATAGTGGACAATACGGTTATTGTTGGTAGGAGGGTTATTCGTTTTATGGTTGAGAATTGTCATTTTATTTTTATGTTGTTTGTGGAAGGGAACATAGTAAGTGTGGTGGAATATGCCAGTCGTATGTAGAAATATAGGTTTAGTAGTGCTGTAATTGCTATGAAGGTAGGTAGGATAATGCTATTGTTTTTTGTCATTTCTTGAATAATTATTCATTTTGGCATAAATCCTGATAGTGGGGGGAGTCCTCCTATTGATAGGAGGGTAATGAGAATTAGAATAGTTATGATGGGTGTTTTGTTTCATGTGTGTGATAGTGATAGAGTGGTTGTGGTTGAGTTGGCTATAAATAGTGTAAATATGGTGGAAGTTATGATGATGTAAATGATTAGGTTTAGTAATGTTATGGTGGGATTGTATGGTAAAATTGCTGTTATTCAGCCTATGTGGGCAATTGATGAGTAAGCTATAATTTTTCGTAGTTGGGTTTGGTTTAATCCTCCTCAGCCTCCGATTATAATGGATAGAATTGATAGGGTTAAGATTATATTTAGGTTGATGGATTGGGATACTTGGTAAAGTACCGATATGGGTGCTAGTTTTTGTCATGTAAGTAAGATTAGGCCTGAAGATAGAGGGATGCCTTGTGTTACTTCTGGGACTCAGAAGTGGAATGGGGCTATTCCTAGTTTTATGGCGAGGGCTATTGTTATGAGTATGGAGGCTGTTGGGTTAAATAGTTTTATTACGGTTCATTGGCCTGAGAATATTAAGTTGATGATAATGGCTATTATTAGTAGTATTGAGGCTGTTGATTGAGTTAGGAAATATTTAGTTGATGCTTCTGTGGCTCGTGGGTTGTGTTTTTTTATTATAATAGGAATGATGGCGAGTATATTTATTTCAAATCCGATTCAGATGAGTAGTCAGTGGGAGCTAATTATAACGATAATGGTTCCAAGTATTATAGTTATTAAGATAATAATGAGAGTGATTGGGTTTATTAGTACGGGAAGGATACAAACCAACATTTTCGGGGTATGGGCCCGATAGCTTAATTAGCTGACCTTACTATTAGAATTTGGTGTAATTGGGAGCACGAAGAGTTTTGAGTTCTTAGGAGTAGGTTCAATTCCTATAGTTCTAGAAATAAGAGGATTTAAACCTCTATAATTTACTCTATCAAAGTAACTCTTTTGTCAGACATATTTCTTATGTTTGTGGGGGGATACTTGATAGGAGAATAGGTAGAGATACATGTCATATGCATAGGGCTAGCGTTAGGGGTAGAAAATTTTTTCATAATAAGTGCATCAGTTGATCATAGCGGAATCGGGGGTAGGATGCTCGGATTCATAGGAAGGTCATTGTGAGTAGTAGTGATTTGATGATAAAGTTAATTGCGTAGAGTTCTGGTATGTATGGGTTATGGGATGCTCCTAGGAAGAGGGTTGTTGTGAAGATATTTATTATAATAATGTTTGCATATTCTGCTATAAAGAATAGGGCGAATGGTCCTGCGGCGTATTCTACATTAAAGCCCGATACTAGTTCAGATTCTCCTTCAGTAAGATCAAATGGTGCTCGGTTTGTTTCTGCTAGTGTTGAAATGAATCATATTATTGCTAAGGGTCATGCTGGGAAGATTAGTCATACTTGTTCTTGTGTAATGATTAATGTAGAGAGAGTGAAGGATCCATTTATTAGTAAGATTGATAGTAAGATAATTGCTAGTGTAACTTCATATGAAATTGTTTGTGCTACTGCTCGTAGGGCTCCAATAAGAGCGTATTTTGAGTTGGAGGCTCAGCCTGATCAGAGGATCGAGTATACGGCTAAGCTTGATATAGCTAATATGAAAAGGATTCCTAAGTTTATATTGATGAGGGGATAGGGTATGGGTAGGGGGATTCATATAGTTAAGGCTAGGGTTAGGGCTAGGATGGGGGCTAGAATAAATATTGAGATTGAGGATGTGGCAGGTCGTAGGGGTTCTTTAATGAAAAGTTTGATTGCATCGGCGATGGGTTGGAGTAAGCCATATGGTCCTACAATATTTGGGCCTTTTCGGAGTTGTATGTAGCCTAGGATTTTTCGTTCAACTAGTGTAAGAAAAGCTACGGCTAGAAGAATGGGGATAATAAGTGTTAAGATGTTGAGTATAAACATTTTGTTAAGGAGAGGATTTGAATCTCTGAGTATAAAGGTTTAAGTTTTACGCAATTACCGGGCTCTGCCACCTTAACTGGGCCCTTTTCTAGGGCAGGTATTGTTTGTGAGGTCAATTGAGATAAAGTCATTGATTGATTTAAGGCGCTTTGTTGAAGTTGGCCTTATTTCTCTTGTCCTTTCGTACTGGGAGAAATACATAACAGATAGAAACCGACCTGGATTACTCCGGTCTGAACTCAGATCACGTAGGACTTTAATCGTTGAACAAACGAACCTTTGATAGCGGTTGCACCATCGGGGTGTCCTGATCCAACATCGAGGTCGTAAACCCTATTGTCGATATGGACTCTTGAATAGGATTGCGCTGTTATCCCTAGGGTAACTTGTTCCGTTGATCAAGTCTTTGGATCAATAAACGATAGTTTGATTTGACTTGTGGGTCTAGTCTTTAAAATCGTTCGGAGGATTTTTTGTTCTCCGAGGTCACCCCAACCAAAACTGCTAGTCCATAAAGAGTGTTGTTATCCCTTAATGGTTAAGTTTATTTTCTTTGGACTAGTTAGTTAAAGCTCCATAGGGTCTTCTCGTCTTGTTGGTTTATTCCCGCCTCTTCACGGGAAGGTCAATTTCACTGATTGGAAGTAAGAGACAGTAAAACCCTCGTGTGGCCGTTCATACAAGTCCTTATTTAGAGAACAAATGATTATGCTACCTTTGCACGGTCAGGATACCGCGGCCGTTTAACGTCTAGTCACTGGGCAGGCAGTGCCTCCAATACTGGGGATGCTGGAGGTGATGTTTTTGGTAAACAGGCGGGATTTGTGTTTGCCGAGTTCCTTTTACTTCTTTTAATCTTTCCTGGGTGCACTCCTGTGTTGGATTAACAGTATAATTAATAAATTATTTATTGTTGGGTTATTTTTATTTACTGTTAACAGTCAGAGTATTATCAGATACTGACTTAAACTTGTGCAAGGAGAAAATATTTCTTGTTACTCATATTAACATTATTGCTTCTATTTAGTAATAGAATAGTCCAGTACTAGGTCTAGGAGTTGGTTATATTGTTGTTGGGATTAGTATTGTTTTTATTGTTGAGCTTTAACGCTTTCTTAATAGATGGCTGCTTTTAGGCCTACTATGGTGTTGTAAGATCTTACTCTCTAGTGAAGGTTGTACCCATTTCTAAAAGGCTGTACCTTTTTAGACTAACTTTTAAAGATACAGTGAGATTTGTTTATATTTTTTGGTATCTTTAAAGCTGAACTAAGATTCATTTTCTGGACAACCAGCTATCACCAGGCTCGTTAGGCATGTCACCTCTACTTATAGATCTTCTCACTATTTTGCCACATAGATGAGTTGGTTCTAATAAACTGTCTATAGGTAGCTCGTCTGGTTTCGGGTTACTTAGCTGAAATTCGTTTTGTTAAGTTTTTTGCTCGTTAATTCATTATGCAAAAGGTACAAGGGTTAATCTTTGCTTTTTTGTACTTTGATTATTTTCTTTCATCGTTCCCTTACGGTACTTTCTCTATAGCGCCATGTTTAGAATTTCTATCTCCTATACTTTAATAGGGGTAAATGTTTTGTTTTAGTATGTTTTGGTTATTGGATTGAAGAGTGGGGGTTTGGGCTAGGCATAGTTCAAAACATTCACAGTACACGAAATCTTCTAGGTGTAAACTAGATGCTTTAATTAAGCTATGTCTTGGTTTGTCCAAGCACACTTTCCAGTATGCTTACCTTGTTACGACTTACCTCCTCTCGTGTAATTGGTGCATGTAAATAGGTTTGGGTGCATATATTTACTTGAGGAGGGTGACGGGCGGTGTGTGCGTGCTTCATGGCCTGGTTCAACTAAGCACTCTATTCTTAGTTTACTACTAAATCCTCCTTTGGCTGTTAGTTTCATAATGGCTTTCGTATTAAGTTTTCTTGGATAGAAAATGTAGCCCATTTCTTCCCATTCCATAGGTTACACCTTGACCTAACGTTTTTATGTGTTATGATTGAGCTTACTTTTGTTCCTTTTCAGGGTTTGCTGAAGATGGCGGTATACAGACTGTATTAGCAAGGATTGGTGAGGTTTATCGGGGTTTATCGATTATAGAACAGGCTCCTCTAGAAGGGTGTAAAGCACCGCCAAGTCCTTTGAGTTTTGGGCCGTTGCCGGTAGTACTCTGGCGAATAATCTTGTTTTTGCAATTATTTATGTTTAGGGCTAAGCATAGTGGGGTATCTAATCCCAGTTTGGGTCTTAGCTATAGTGTGTCAGTTGTCGTAGAGTTACTTTCGTCACTTATTTTTGTTATAATTATGGCTTTTTACAGCTTAATTAGGATTTAACTCTATTTGGTGTAGTACTTTAACACGTTTTACGCCGTGTTCCTGTTAGCTTGGGTTAGTCGTATGACCGCGGTGGC